>NW_016986519.1:0-1263 GCF_001483705.2 Eufriesea mexicana | reverse complement strand
TTCGCGTTAGGCCTCGGTAGCTTTGACATTTCTGATCAACTCAGTGTTTCCCTGGATTCCTGCGTTCCAGTCTCCACTAATGTATTCTGCTTGGCGCTGGGGAGGACAGCAATAGCCGTCTCCGTACGGTAGGCTAAGTTGGCTATGTTTGACTGTGTTCTATTGGTTTGTGTTAGGTTTGTGCAGCTTTTACTTTCTGATCTACACTACGGTTCTTTCGATTTCTATGTTCTACTCTCCACTAGTATCCTCCGCTTGGCTCTCGGGAGGCCAGCAATAGTGATCGCGGCACGTTAGTTTGGGTTATGTTACGGTTGGTAAGGTTAGGAGAGGATAGCTTTTACTTTTGTGATATAGTCAGGTATTAGGAGGTTTCCTGCGCTCTACTGTGCACTGATATTTTCAGCGTGGCCCCGGGAAAGCCAGTAATAGTGGTCTAGGCACGTTATGTTGAGTCCGGGTACGTTCGGTTAAGTTGGGTTAGAACAAGTTTGGTTAGGGTAGCTTTAACTTTTGCGCTGTACACAGCTATTCGGTCGAACTTCTGCGCCCTAATGAGCTCTAGTATGTCCTGCTTGGCCCTCGAAACGGCAACAATGTCGTTTTCGGCGCGATTGGTTGAGTTGGGCTATATTCGTTTCTCTTCTGTCTGTTTGGGATAGGTTTGGGTCCTTAGACTTTTCTGATATACACTGCGATCATATGGATTTCTGCGTCCTGCTCTCCACTGATGTGAACTGCTTGGCTCTGGGGCGGCCGGCAACAGTGTTCTAGGCACGTTAGGTTGAGCTATGTTACGTTTGTTTATGTTACGGTTGGCTATGTTAAGAGTGGTTAGCTTTGACTTTAGTGCTATAGTTTACTATTGGGTGGATTTCTGCGGAATACAGAGCTCTAGTATTCTGAGCTTGGCTATGAGAAGGCTAGCAATAGTCACGGCACGTTATGTTGAGTCTGATTACGTTCGGTTAATTTGGGTTAGAATAAGTTTGTTTAGGGTAGCTTTATCTTTTGTGCAGTACACTGCTATTCGGTGGACTTCTGCACCCCACTGCGCTCAAGTATGTCCTGCTTGGCTCTGGAAACGGATGCAATGGCGTTTTCGGCACGATAGGTTGAGATAGGCTATGTTCGCTTATCTTCCGTTTGTTTGGTATAGGTTTGGCTATCTTACACTTTTCTGATATACACTGTGATCCATTGGATTTCTGCGTTCTGCTCTCCACTAATGCGTTCTGCTTCGCTCTGGGGAAGCCAGCAATA
>NW_016986518.1:0-530 GCF_001483705.2 Eufriesea mexicana | reverse complement strand
CAAAAGTCGATTCTATCCTATTATAGCATGTCCAAACGTAATATAAACACACGTAGCCTGACACAAGCTGACGTGTCGAGAGCGCTGTTGCTGGCCTCCACAGCGCCAAGCAGAATATACTAGAACACAGTAGAGCGCAGTAGTCTTCCGCATTGCAGTGTATAAAACAAAAGTCTAAGGTATCCTAACCTAACCTGACCTAACATAACCTGACCAAGCGAAACCTGACTCAACCTAACGTGACGAGGTGTGACGAGGCAACTATTACTGGCCTCCCGCGAGTAGAGCAGATTATAGTAGAGCTATGTAGGGCGTAGAAATCCACCGAATAGCGGTGTATAGCACAAAAGTCTCTGATATCCTCTCCTAACCTTACCAACCGTAGCATTGCCAAACGTATCCTAACAAAACCTATCGTGCGACGCTCACTATTCCTGGCCTGCCAAGAGTCGTGCAGAGTATAGTTAAGCACACTAGAGTGCAGAAAGCCACCAAATAGAAATTTATAGCTTGGAAGTCAAGGATATACT
>NW_016986517.1:312-582 GCF_001483705.2 Eufriesea mexicana | reverse complement strand
TAGTAGAGCATTGCGGTGAGCAGATATCGACAGAATAGTGGTGTATACAGTAAAGGTCAAATCAATCGTAATGAAACCTAGCCGAAGCTATCCAAGCCAAACATAACCTAACTCAACCTGACGCGCCGCTGACGCAATTTCTGGCATCCCCAGAGCAAAGCAGAGGATATTATATTTCAGTAGGGCGTACATGTACACCGAAAAGCAGTACACAGCACATAAGTCAAGCCTATCCTGACTAAACCAAACCTAGCGTAACGATACAAAGCA
>NW_016986517.1:0-292 GCF_001483705.2 Eufriesea mexicana | reverse complement strand
AAACCGAACGTGCCGAGACCACCATTGTTGCCCTCTCCAGAGCGAAACATAACATATTAGAGCAGAGTAGAGCACAGAAGTTCAACGAACAGCAGTGTATAGCACAAAAGCCAAACGTAACATAACTCAACCTATCGTACCACGACGCCCATTGCTGGCCTCCTCAGGGTCGAGTAGGGTATAGTATAGCAACGAAGGGCGAAGAAATAAACCGAAAAGTACTCTACAACACAAAACTCAAAGATATCCTACCTAAACATAACCAAACGTATCATAATCAAACGTAACCTAA
>NW_016986516.1:0-729 GCF_001483705.2 Eufriesea mexicana | reverse complement strand
AGCATGTTCTGATTCTCTCCGGGGAGTAAAGAAATGGAGGCCGCGGCACGTTAGGCTGTGTTAAGTTACGTTTGGCTGTGCAACGTTTGGTTATGTTAGTTTAGGGTTGCTCAGACCTTTGTGATATACACAGCTTCGGCGGAATTCTGCGCTCTACATTGCTCTAATATGTTCCACTTGGCTTTGTGGTGGCCAGCAATTGTAGTCTGGGAACCATATGTTCAGATTAGGAGAGGTTAGGCTAGGATACCTTCCAGTTTGTGCTATACACTGCAATGCAGTGAGTCACTGCGCTCTACTGTGATCTAGTATACTGTGGTTGTCTCTAGGGAGGCAAGCAGTAGTGGTCTCGGCACGTTATGTTGTGTTAAGCTACGTTCGGTTATGTTAAGCATGGTCATCTTAGGATAGGGTAGCTTCAACTATTTTGCTATGCACTGCGATTATGTGCATTCCTTCGCTCCACTCTGCTGCCATATATTCTGCTCGGCCCAGGGGAGGGCAGCAATGGTGGTCTCGGTACGTTATGTTGAGTCATATTACGTTCGGTTATGTCACGATTAGTTGGGTTAGGAAGGTATGGTTTCAACTTCTGAGCTTTACACTGCTATTCGGTGCGTTTCTGCGCTCTACTGTGCCCTAATATGCTCTGCTTTGCTCTGTGGTGTCCAGAAATAGTGTTCGCGGCACGTTAGGATTAGTTATTCTATGCTTGGTTAGGTTTGTTTA
>NW_016986515.1:0-805 GCF_001483705.2 Eufriesea mexicana | reverse complement strand
CCTATGCTATACGGTGCTCTTACGTGGCTCTCCAGACTCTACTGTGCACTAGCACACTCTGCTCGGTTCTAGTGTTTGCAGCAATAGTGGCCTCGCCGCGTTAGCTTAAGTTAGGACACGTTTGATTATATCAGGCTTGGATAGGTTAGGATAGGATAGCTCCGGCTTATGCGCTATACACTGCTATTCGGTGGATTTCTGCGCTCTACATTGCTCTACTATACTCTGCTCGACTCAGCGGAGGCAAGCAATAGTGGCCGTGCCATGGAAGTTAAGTTACGTTCGGTCAGGTTAGACTAGGCTAGGTTTGGGGAGGATAGCTTTGCCTTTTATGACATTCACTGCTATTCCGTGGATTTCTGTGCTCTTCTGTGCTCCAATATGCTCTGCTTTACACTGAGGAGGCCACAACAGCTCTTTCGGCACGTTAGATCAATATAAGCTACGTTTCGTTAATTTGCATTGGTTTGGGTTTGGTATGCATTGTTTTGACTTTAGTGGTATACACTGGTATATGGTGGATTTCTGCGCTACACTGTGTTCTGATATGCTCAGCTTGGATCGGGGACGGCCAGAAACAGAGGCCACGGCGAGTTGTGTGGGGTTAGGGTTGGATATTTTTGACTTCTGTTCTGTACACTGATATGTGGTGGTTTGCCGCGCTCTACTTTGCTCTAGTAGGCTCTACTTGGCTCTGGCGAGGCCAGTAATGGTTGTCTCGCCAAGTTAGGTTGAGATTGGCTACGTTTGATTAGGTTGTGTTAGCTATGATTACGTTTGGATAGCTTCGACTTCTCTGCTATGC
>NW_016986514.1:0-641 GCF_001483705.2 Eufriesea mexicana | reverse complement strand
CAGACTTAACCAAAACCAACAGAACATAACCGAACATAGAGGAACTCAAACTAACGTGCCGAGGCCGATATTTCTGCCCTTCGTGGAGCCAAACAGCACATTGTAGAGCACTGTAGATGACAGAAATTGTCCGAGGATCAGTGTACAGCCCAGAAATTGAAGCTATCCTGACCAAACTTAGACTGACCCAGCACAACCGAACGAAAAATGACTCACAGTAGCATGTAAATGCCATTATTGCTGGCCTTCCCAGAGCCAGGCTGAGAACATTAGAGCACTGTAGGGAGTAAATATCCGCAAAATAGAGGACTATACCGCTAATGCCATCAAAGCTACCTCTCCTAACCTAACCAATATTAACATAACTAAATGTAACATCACACAACCAATCTTTCCGCGACCACAATTGTTGGCCTCCACGGAGCTAAGCAGAGCACATTATTGATGAGTTGGACGCAGAAATAGATAGAACCGCAGTTTACATCAGAAATGTTAAAGCTATCCTGACCGAACATTGTCTAAACCTACCTAACCTTGCTATACCTGGCTCAACACAACGTGCCGCGGCCACAATTGCTGGCCTTTCCATGGTCGACCAGAGTCTGGTGGAGCACAGAAGATCGCAGAAGTCCATACAAAAG
>NW_016986513.1:0-537 GCF_001483705.2 Eufriesea mexicana | reverse complement strand
TGTTACGTTGGATTAGGTTTGGCTATGTCACGTTAGGTTAGGATACCTCTTACATTTTTCTATGCACTGCTATTCGGTTGATTTCTGCGGTCTAACGTGGTCCAATATCTACTGCTTTGCTCCGGGTATTCCAGAAATTGTGGCCGCGGCGCATGAGGTTGTGCTGGTTGTGTTAGGTTACGTTAGGCTATGTTACGTTTGGCGGGGTTAGGATAGGGGTACTTCGACTTTTGTGTTATACAGTGCTTTTCAGTGTATTTCAGCGCTCTACATTGCTCTAGTATACACTGCTCGACACTCGGTAGGCCAGCAATAGTGGTCGCCGCACGCTAGTTTCAGTTAGGTTACGTTTGGTTAGGAAGGTTACGTTGCGTTAGGTAAGGATGTCTCCGACTTTTGTGTTACAGAATGAAATTCTATGGACTTCTTCGGCCTTCAGTGCGCTACCGCACTCTGCTTGTCTCTATGGATGCCAGAAATAGTGCTCACGGCACGTTAGGTTGAGTAATGTTACGTTTGGCTAGGTTAGGTTTTCCT
>NW_016986512.1:0-553 GCF_001483705.2 Eufriesea mexicana | reverse complement strand
TCTATAGCATTGCAATGCCTATGGAATGCCAACAGAATCTGTCCTCCTGATTTATGGTAGAAACATAGCTCACCACCATATTAGTCGTAAATGCCAATAAAATTGATTTTTCCAGGTAGATTCTTCGGCATTGCAATGCCAATAGCACGCCAATAGAATCCTTCCCCCTTATTTATGCAAGAAAGTTAACTCACCACGATATTAGTCGAAAATGTCAATAAAATTTATCTTTCCAGCCAGATTCTATAGCATTGCAATGGTTATAGCACGAAAATAGAATCTTTCCTCCATATTTATGCAAGAAAGTTAACTCACCACGATATTAGTCGAAAATGTCAATAAAATTTATCTTTCCAGCCAGATTCTATAGCATTGCAATGGTTATAGCACGAAAATAGAATCTTTCCTCCATATTTATGCAAGAAAGTTAACTCACCACGATATTAGCCGGAAATATCAATAAAATTGAATTTACCGGACAGATTCTACTGCATTGCAATGACTAAAGCAGGCCAAAAGGATCTTCCCTCCTTACTTATGCAAGGTAGCTGGC
>NW_016986511.1:0-1024 GCF_001483705.2 Eufriesea mexicana | reverse complement strand
AGGTTTGGTTTGGTTAAGCTTGTTTACGGTATGTTCGTCTGGGTTAGGTTCGGATAGCTTTGATTTTCCAGGTACTGACTGTTATTCGTCGAATTTCTGTGCTCTACATTGCTGTAATATTCTCCTCTTAACTCTGGGAAGCCAGCAATCGCAGGCTCATGACGTTATGTTTAGTTACACTACGTTTGGTTAGGTCAACATGGGGCAGGCTACGTTGGGATATCTTTGACGTTTGTGACCCACACTGCCGGTCCATAGACTCCTGCGGGCTACTGCCCTCTAATATGTTCTGCTTGGCGGTGGGGAGTCCAACAGCAGTAGCCTAGGCACGTTAGGTCGCATTATGTCACGTTTGGCTACGTTAGGTTAGGAGAGGTTAGGTTGGGATAGATTCGACAATTGAGCTTAACACCTATGCGCGGTGGAATTCGGCGCTCTACTGTGCTCTAGTATGTCCTGCTTGGCTCTGTGTCGGCGAGCAGTAGTAGTCTGGGCTCGTCAGGTTATGTCAGGTTAGTTTTGCTAATGTTACCTTCGGTTAGGTTGGACAGGGTAGCCTTGACTATTGTGTTATGCAGTGGAATTCTATGGGCCTTTGCCATCTCCTCTCCTCTTATATCTTCTGCCTGGCTCTGAGGAGAGCGGCAATAGAGATCTCGGCACGTTAGTGTGAGTTACGTTACGTTTGGATACTGTTAGGTTAGGACAGGATAGCTTTGACTTTTGCGCAGTACACTGTTATTCGTTGGATATCTGCGATCTTGTGTGCTCTATTACACTCTGCTTGCATCTGGGGACGACAGGATGGGCGGTCGCAGCACGTTAGGTTTTGTCATGTTACGTTTGGTTAGGTTTGGTTTGGATAGCTCTAACTTTTGCGCTATGCTTTGCTCTCCGGTAGAGTTCTGCGCTCTACTGTCCTCTAGTGTGTTCTGCTAGGCTTTAGGAGGCTAGTGATAGCGGGCTCGACACGTTATGTTGAGTTATGCTAAGTTTGGTTAGGATACGATGGCTTAGGTTGCGT
>NW_016986510.1:0-584 GCF_001483705.2 Eufriesea mexicana | reverse complement strand
AAGCAAAAGCGGTTTCTGCACGTCAGTCTGAGTTATGCCATATTTGACTGTGCTCTGTTGGTTTGGTTTCGGCTTTCGTAGCTTTGGCTTTTCTGACGTACACTGGGGTTCCATGGATTTCTCCGTTCTGGTCCCCACTAGTATGCTCTGTTTGGATCTGGGCATGCCAGCAATAGTGGTCGCGGCACGTTAGCTTGAGCTTTGTTACGTTTGGTTGTATTACGATTGGTTAGGTTGGGAGAGGTTAGGTTTGACTTTAGTACCATAGTCATCTCTTAGGTGGATTTCTGTGCCCTGCTGTGCTCTAATGTATTCGGCCCAGCTCTGGGGAGGCCAGCAATAGTGATCAAGGCCCGTTATGTTGTGTCAGGTTACGTTCGGTTAGGTTGGGTTAGGCTAAGCTTTGTTAGGATAGCTTCAACTTTTGTGCTGTACGCTGCTTTTCGGTCGGTTTCTGCGCTCTACTGCGCTCTAGTATGTCCAACTTGGCTCTGGGTAGGGCGGCAATAGGCGTCTCGTCATGTCAGGTTTGGCTAGGCAATGTTTGTTTGTTCTGTGTTTGTTTGGGATATGTTTGGGTAACT
>NW_016986509.1:0-298 GCF_001483705.2 Eufriesea mexicana | reverse complement strand
TGTGATATTGGCCGAAAATGTCAATAAAATTGGATTTTCCAGCCAGATTCTACAGCATTGCAACGGATATAGCACGCCAATTGGATCGTTCCTCCTTATTTATGAAACAAAGATAGCTCACCATGATATTAGTCGAACATGTCAATAAATTTGAATTATCCGACCACATTCTATATCATTGCAAAGGCTATATCACGCCAATAGTCTCTTTCCACCTTACTTTGCAAGGAAGGTTGGTCACCACAATATTAGCGGAAAATGTCAATAAAATTTTATTTTCCAGGAGGATTCTATAGCA
>NW_016986508.1:0-689 GCF_001483705.2 Eufriesea mexicana | reverse complement strand
GTAACCAGACCCAACACATCGTGCCTAGACCGCTATTGCTTACCTTCTCAGAGCCAAGTTGAAAATATGAGAGCACAGTAGTGCGCAGGAATCCACCTGATGGCAGAGTATAACACTAACGTCAAAGCTACCCTATCCTAACCTAACCAATCGTAACATAACCAAACGTAGCCTAACTCAATCTAACGTGACGCGAGCACTATTGCTGGCAACCCTAGAGCTAAGCAGAACACGTTAGCGGAGAGTAGAACGCAGAAATCCATAGATTCGCAGTGTGTATCGGAAAAGTCATAGTCACCCAAACCAACAGAACATAACGAAACATAGCCTAAATCAACCTAACGTGCAGAAACCGCTATTGCTACCACCCCGCAGTGCCAAGCAGGACATACTGTGGCACGGTGGATCGCAGTACACCCCCGAATAGCAGTGCACAGGTCAATAGTTAAAGCTATTTCCAACCAAACTTAGCCTAACACAACTTAACCGAACGAAACGTGGCTCAACGCAACGTGCTGAGAGCACTATTCCCGGCATTCCCAAATACATGCTGAGCATATTAGAGCACCGTAGGTGGCAGAAAAGCACCTTATAGCAGACTATAGCACTAAAGTCGAAGCTATCCGCTCCTAACCTAACCAATCGTAATATATCCAATCGCATCCCAACTCAACGTAACGTGCAGCGAC
>NW_016986507.1:0-522 GCF_001483705.2 Eufriesea mexicana | reverse complement strand
CCAAATTCTACAGCATTGCAGTGGATATAGCACGCCAAAAGTATTTTTCCTCTTTACCTATGCCAGGAAGTTCGGCCACCACGGTATTAGTCGAAAATGTCAATAAAATAGAATATTCCTGCAAGATTCTACAGCATTCCAATGGCTATAGCACGCCAATATAATCTTTCTTCCTTATTTATGCAAGAAAGTTTGCTCACCGCGATATTAGTCGTAAATGTCATTAAAATTGAGCTCTCCAGGCACATTCTAAAGCATTGCAATGGCTACATCTCGCCAAAAGGATGTTACCTCCTTCTTTATGCAAGAAAGATAGCTCGCCACGATATTAGTCGAAAATTAATGTAAACAAAATTGTACTTTCTAGCCAGATTCTATAAGATTGTGACGGCTTTAGCACGCCAATTGAATCTTTCGTCCTTATTTATGCAATAAAGTTAGCTCACCACGATTTTAGTTGAAAATGTCAATAAAATTGTATTTTCCAGCCAGATTTTACAGCATTGCGATGGCTATAGCACG
>NW_016986506.1:0-255 GCF_001483705.2 Eufriesea mexicana | reverse complement strand
ATGTGCAGTTGGCAGGAAATATGAATGGATGGATGTATTGTTGTACAGATGTATGGGTGCATGAATGCATGCTTGTATGGACGTATGTTGGGATGTCTTTATGGATGTATATGTGGATGTATGGATGGATGTGTTTACGGATGTGTGTAAGGATGTATGTATGCACGAATGTACCTGTGTATGTATGGATGTATGTATTGATATATGTATGGATGTATTAATGGGTGGATGGGTGGATTGTTGTATGGATGTATG
>NW_016986505.1:0-651 GCF_001483705.2 Eufriesea mexicana | reverse complement strand
GACACGTAACAAGAACGTGCAATGTTACACAAGCGACCGAACATCTCCATCGGCTTCCTCCACAGGCATAGTACGTTAAATCTCGAGGCTGCTGAAACAAGGAACTAAACGATTGAAGTGCACAGTGCCCCGAGTTGTCTCGGTGTAAAGGTTGAAACCGGCTAATGGTCGATAATGGAACTGCCTGAATGGCAGTATAACAAAAATTATGCTGTCGACTGGCTGCTCGTGATCCGGAAAGCAATATACACGAGGGGAACGCGTCATTATACGTATAACACAACGAAATCTGCTCGCGTTCCTCCGCTATCTGTTGTGGAACTGCCTGCCGTTATATCCAAGAATTGCGCGAGGATTGAGACGATGGCAGACAAGAGCAAAAACCTTCACGGCCTATACGTTCGCGCCTTCCGTATGTGCGCCAGGCTTATGGATTCGGCCGGCTAGGTGATGAGTCTCCAAGTAACAGCCGGCCGTGTCCAGGAGACGATGGCGGAGAGGTTCCGCGTGCTGATGGCGGAGATCACCGGTCTGCGGAAGAAGAACGTCTCCCAGCAGGCGGTTGTATCTGACTTGCGGGAGAACGATGCCTCCCAGCAGGCGGTCATCGCCTCCTTGCGCGCGGAGCTGGATCAGGAGCGGAGGCGGGTA
>NW_016986504.1:0-304 GCF_001483705.2 Eufriesea mexicana | reverse complement strand
ACAGCCTTCTACTTGCCAGAGAAAAGGTCTATTCAAAATCAATAATCTGTTATAGCATGGTGAATAGGTCGCCTAACGCCGTCAATCCAATGGCAAGTACAGCCATCTACATGCCAGAGAATAGGTCTATTCAAAGACTATAACCTGCTATAGCTTGGTGAATAGAAAGAATAACGCCTTCAATCCAATGGCAAGCAAGGCCATCTTCTTCCCAGATAATAGGTCTATTCAAAATCTATAGTCTGTTATAGCTTGGACACTAGGTCGCCTAACGTCTTCAACCAATGGCAAGTACAGCAATCTA
>NW_016986503.1:0-810 GCF_001483705.2 Eufriesea mexicana | reverse complement strand
ACTCTGCTATTCGGTTGACTTCTGCGTTCTGCTGTGCTCTCATACTTTCCGCTTGGTGCTGGGGAGGCCAGGAACAGTGTTCTCGCCTCGTTAGGTTGTATTATGTTACGTTCGTTATTTACCCTAGCTTAGGTTATGAAGGGTTGGCTTCGTCTTTCGTGCTATACATTGCTATAAGGTGGATTTCTGCGGCCTACGTTGTTCTAATATGAAGAACATGGCTCCGCGGGTGCCAGCAATGGTGTTTGCGGCACGTTGTATTGTGTTAGGTTACTGTTGCTGTTACAATTGGTTAGGTTAGGTGCGGTTTTGACTATTGTGCGGTACACTGCTCTTGGGAGGATTTCTGGACTACACTGTCCTCTAGTATCTCCGCTTGCCTCCGGGGCGTCCAGCAATAGTGTCCTCGGCATGTCAGGATGAGGTCGGTAACGTATGTTTATGTTGCGGTTGGTCAGGTTACGATAGGGTGGCTTTGACTGTTGTGCTACACACTGCTATTGGGTGGATTTCTGCGTTCCGCTGCGCTCTAATATTCTCTTCTTGCCTCTGGAGAGGCCAGCATCTGCGTCCTCACCACGTCAGTTTGAATTAGTTTACGATTGGCTGTGTAACGTTTTGTTAGGTTAGGATAAGGTAGCTTTGACTTCTATGCTCTACACAGTTATTCGCTGGATTTCTGCGCTCTAGGTTGAATTAATATTTACTGCCTGTCTCCACGGAGGCCATCAATAGTGGTCGTGGCACGTTAGATTGATTTTTGTTACGTTTGGTTATGATACAAATCGTTATAATAGGATAGGGTTTCTT
>NW_016986502.1:0-561 GCF_001483705.2 Eufriesea mexicana | reverse complement strand
AGCCTGCACGCGGGCCCCTTATATAGCGGCGGCCGGGCGAAGATCGACGAAAATTTCCGAACTTTACCGATTCCTTTAAAAATTACTTTTCCGCTGTAATAATTAATAGTTTATTAACTTTTTCGACTTTTATCGTTAATATACTTTGCAAACTATTTGTTATCGACAATTTTAATTTGTTATTAACAATAAATTTATTAATTTATTAACTTCTTGTAAGTTCCGAATATATTCTAACACAAATACGTCGTTTGTTTAAGTAGTAGGCAATAATTTATTAATTTTTTTACTTTTATTATAAATATACGTTGCGAGCAATTTGTTATTAACAACATTAATTTGTTATTAACAATCAGTGTAATAATTTATAAACTTTTTGCAAATTATAGTTACATTTTGACACAAATTCGTTCCAAGTTCAAGTAATAGCCAGTAATTCCTTAATGTTTTCATTTCTATTGTAAATTTACGATGTGAACAATTTGTTATTAACATTATTAATTTGTTACTAACGATAAGTATTATAATTTACGTATAATTACGTATAATAGTATATGTGTA
>NW_016986501.1:0-633 GCF_001483705.2 Eufriesea mexicana | reverse complement strand
AGTCAAACGTAACCTAACACAACCTAACGTGCCTAGACTACTGTTGCTGACATCCGCGGACCATAGCAGAATGTACTAAAGTACATGAGAGCTCAGAAGTCCGCCGCACCAAACCGAACGTAGCCTAACTAAACGTAGCGTGCCGGGAATACTATTTTGGACTAACCAGAGACAAGCAGAGCATATTAGAGCATTGGACTGCGCTGAGGTCCACCGAATGGCGGCGTATAGCATAAAAGTCGAAGCTACCCTATCATAACCTAACCAGTCATAATATTACCGAAAGTAGCCTAACAAAGTCCGTCGTGCCACGACCACTATTGCTGCCCTCCCCAGAACCAAGCAGAATATACCGGAGCACACTGGAGCGCAGAAGTCGTCCATGCAGCTATGTGCAGCACAAAAGTCAAAGATATCATATACTAACTTGTCCAAATCTATCTGAAACAAATTCAGGATAACAAAACCTAACGAGCCGAGACCTATATTGCTCGCCACCACAGAACCAAGCAGAACATATTAGAGGATAGCAGAGCGCAAATGTCCATATAATCGCAGTTCATAGCACAATAGTGGAAGCTACCCTATCCAAACATATCGGAACGCAACATAGCCGATCGTAGCATAACTCGA
>NW_016986500.1:0-1032 GCF_001483705.2 Eufriesea mexicana | reverse complement strand
GCACGGGGAGCACAGCCTCGAACGTCCGGTGCCACCGGCTGCTCATCTTCCTCAGCTGAGCTCACCAGGCGGCCATCACCGACTGTCGGACCCTTTGCCCCAACGAAACGTCCCCTTCTTCCGGAGCACCGCCGCTGCCAGCGTGTAGGAGTCCGTAGATACGCTCTCCCACACCGCTTGCAGTTCGAACGGCGGAACACCCGCCAGGACCATAGCCGCCTCGTGGAATATCGGGCGGTAACCGCGCACGACCCTGACCGCCATCCTGCGAGCGACTCGCCGGAGAATCGCCAGACTGCCCGGACTAGCGACTTGGTCGTGCGCTCAGATCGAAGCCACATAAAGTGCCACCGTGCGAACATTTCCCGTGTAGAGACGACGCACCCTCCCACCTGGCACAGCCACGTTGGGTAGCAGGCGTTTGAAAGTCCCAGCCATACCTTCCAGGCGTGATTCTAGCGCGAGAAGATGCTCGTCCATCTTCCAGTGGTTATCGTGGATGAGACCGGGATGTTTCATCCGGTCCCGTACCTCGACCACGAAGTTCCCCGCACGCATCATGGAGTTGGGCGTCTTCCCGTGGTGCCGATGGCAAACCACATTGCCTCGGTCCTCTCGGGGGAGGTACTCAGACCCAGCCGCTGGATGCTATTCGCGACGAGGGCCTCGCCGCTTTCCGCGCTCAGCGTGGCCACCTCCCAACTCGACCCGGCTGATATCACCAGCGTCCCGTTCGCGTAACACGCTAGGCTCAGGCCGCGGGGGAGTGGAGTGCGCATTACGGCGTCGTGCGCGGGGTCCCAGATGATCGGCCCGAGTACCGATACCTGTGGAACCCCGCAGTTCGTTGCCCGCACGACGGTCGGGTATTGCGTCCGGAATGCTAGATCGAGCGCTTCGCCAAGTAGACGCCGATCACCGCCATCGTGTAATGGGGAGCCTGTGGTACCACAGGGTACACCGGATGGTGGCCCAGGACAGGGTGTTAATGGCGTTGGCGGTATCCACACCGACCGCAATCACCACCCCTCC
>NW_016986499.1:0-1176 GCF_001483705.2 Eufriesea mexicana | reverse complement strand
CTTATTCTCAGGCAAGTAGATGCCTGTACTTTCCATTGGATTGAAGGCGTTAGGCGATCTATTTACCAAGCTAAAGCAGGATAAAGATTTTGGATACACCTATTCTCTGGCACGTAGGTGGCTGTACTTGCCATTGGATTGAAGGCGTTCGGCGATCTAATTGCCAAGCTGTGGCAGCATATAGATTTTGAATAGACTTATTCTCTGGCAAGTAGAAGGCTGTACTTGCCATTGGATTGAAGTCTTCAGACGGTCTATTCACCAAGCTATAACAGGTTATAGATTTCGAATAGACCTTTCTCTGGCCAGAAGATGGCTGTACTTGCCATTGGATTGAAAGCGTTAGGCGATCTATTCGCCAAGCTGTCACAGCTTATAGATTTTGAATAGACTTATTCTCTGGCAAGTAGATGGCTGTACTTGCCATTGGATTGAAAGCGTTAGGCGATCTATTCGCCAAGCTGTGACAGCTCATAGATTTTGAATAGACTTATTCTCTGGCAAGTAGTTGGCTGCATTTAACATTGGATTGAAGGCTTTAGGCGATCTATTCACCAAGCTGTAGAAGAATATACATTTTGAGTTCTCCGGCAACTAGATGGCTGCACTTGCCATTGGTTGAAGGCGTTAGGCGACCAATTCACCAAGCTATAACAGATTATAGATTTGGATAGACCCATTCTCTGGCAAGTAGATGGCTGTACTTGCCATAGGGTTGAAGGCGTTAGGCGCCCTTTTCGCCAAGGTATAACAGATTATAGTTTTTGACAAGACCTATTCTCTGGCAAGTCGATGGCTGTACTTGCCATTGGATTGAAGGCGTTAAGCGATCTATTCACCAAGCTATAACGGATTATAGATTTTGAATAGACCTATTCTGTGGCAAGTAGATGACTCTACATGCCATTGGATTGAAGGCGTTGAGGGATATACTCACCGAGCTATAACAGGTTATATATTTTGAATAGACCTGTTCTCTGGCAAGTAGATGGCTGAACTTGCCATTAGATTGATGGCGTTAGGCGTTCTTATCACTAACCTATGGCAGCTTATAGATTTTGAATAGACTTATTCTCAGGCAAGTTGATGACTGTACTTTCCATTGGATTGAATGCGTTAGGCGATCTATTCACCAAGCTAAAGCAGGATATAGATTTTGGATACACCTATTCTCTG
>NW_016986498.1:0-528 GCF_001483705.2 Eufriesea mexicana | reverse complement strand
ACTAAATAGCAGTGAATAGCACCAAAGCCAGACCTATCCTCTCCGAGCCTTAGCAAGTCTTACTTAACCAAACGTAATATAGCTCAACCTAACGTGCCGCGACAAGTATACCTGGCCCCCGGGGACTAGAAGGTTAGAGTATAGCACAGAGGAGGGCAAGTATCCACCGGAAAACGGTGTATAGCACGAGAGTCGAAGCTACAAGGATCACGCTTATCCTAACCTAACCCAACCAAACGTAACCTAACTCAGACTAACGTGCCACGAGCACAATTGCCCTCATCCCGAATGTCGAGCAGAGTATAGTAGAGCAACATAGAGCGCCGAAATCCACCGAGTTGCAGTGAATAGCACAAAGGTAAAGCTACCCTGTCTTATCGAAGCCAAACGAAACATAAACAAACGCAACATATCTGAGACTATCGTGCCGAAACCAATACTGCTGGCATCCCCATGGCCAAGCATAATGTACTAGGACACAGCAAGGCGCTGTAACTAACCCAATAGCAGAGTATAGCGCAGAAGTCG
>NW_016986497.1:0-772 GCF_001483705.2 Eufriesea mexicana | reverse complement strand
AAGGAGGAAAGATACAAGTGGCGTGCTATAGCCATTGCAATGCTATAGAATCTGCCTGGAAAAATCAGTTTTATTGACTTTTTCGACTAATAACGAGGTGACCTAGCTTTCTTGCATATATATGGAGGAAAGATTCGACTGGTGCACTGTAGTCATTGCAAACATACAGAATCAGGCTGGAAAATTCAATTTTATTGACATTATCGGCTAATAACGTGGTTACCTAACTTTCTTACACAAATATGGAGGAAAGATTCTGCTGGCGTGCTCTACTCATTGCGATGCTATAGAATCTGGCTGGAAAATTCAATATTATTGACGTTTACAACTAATATCGTGGTGGGCCAACTTTCTTGCATAAATAAGGAGGAAAGATACAAGTGGACTGCTATAGCCATGACAATGGTATAGAATCTGGCAGGAAAATTCAATTTTATTGACATTATCGACTACTATCTTGTTGACCTAACTTTCTTGCATATGTAAGGAGGAATGATTCTACTGGCGTACTGTAGTCATTGCAAACATATAGAATCTGCCTGGAAAATTCACATTTATTGACGTTTTCGACTATCATCGTGG
This sequence comes from Eufriesea mexicana, assembly GCF_001483705.2. Lineage (NCBI taxonomy): Eukaryota > Metazoa > Arthropoda > Insecta > Hymenoptera > Apidae > Eufriesea > Eufriesea mexicana. The sequence goes on along the minus strand of NW_016986497.1, from coordinate 190 downwards.
TGACTTATACTTCCTTGCATAAATAAGGACGATAGATACTATTGGCGTGATATAGCCATTGAAATGCAGTAGAATCTGGCTGGATAACTCAATATTATTGGCGTTCACAACTAATATCGTGGTGGGATAACATTCGTGCATAAATAAGGAGGAAAGATACTAGTGACCTGCTATAGCCGTTGCAATGCTA
>NW_016986496.1:0-548 GCF_001483705.2 Eufriesea mexicana | reverse complement strand
CTCTACTGTGCTCCAGTATATTCGGCTTGCCTCTGTGGAGGCAAGCAACAGTGGTCTCGGCTCATTAGGATGAGTTGAGCTGCCTTGAGTTATGTTACGTTTGGCCATGTCAGCATAGGATAGCTTCGACTATTGTCCTACGTACTGTGCTGCTGCGCTCTATTCCCCTGAAATATGTTCTGCTCGGCTCTGAAGAATTCAGCAATAGTGGTGTATGCACCATAGGTTGAGCCATTTTCATTCGGTTATGTTACGTTTGGTCAGATTAGGATAGAATAACATTGCCTTTTGTGCTACACAGCGCTATTCGGTGGTACTCTGCGCACTACAGCGCTCTAGTATATTCTGCTCGGCCATCGGGAGACCAGCAGTAGTGCTCTCGGCACGTTAGGCTGAGGTGTGCTACGTTTGCTTGTGTTAGGCTTGGTTAAATTAGGATAGGGTAGCATAGACTTTTATGCTCCACACTGCTCCTCGGTGGATTCCTGCGCTCTACTGTGCTCTTATATGTACCGCTTGGCTATTTGCAGGCCAGCAGTATTGGTGTC
>NW_016986495.1:0-407 GCF_001483705.2 Eufriesea mexicana | reverse complement strand
TATATCGGAATAGTCAGAGCTACCCAAACCAAATCAAAACCAACAGAGCATAAACAAGCATAGGCAAACTCAACCTAACTTGCCGAAACCTGTAGTGCTGCAACCTCAGAGCCAAGCAGGTCATACAAGAGGTGAGTAAAGCCTAGAGGTTTCCCGAATAGCAGCGTAAAGCGCAAAAGATAAAGTTATCCCGACCAAACTTAGACTAACCCAACATAAGCGGGCATAACCTGTCTCTATATAACGTGCAGAGTCCACTATTGCTGTCCTGCCCAAAGAGAGCATGAAAATATTTGAGCACAGTAGGGCGCAGGAATCGAACTTATGGCAGACCATAGCACTAGAGGCAAAGCTGCCCTCTGCTAACTTAGCCAATCGTGTCATAACCGAACGTAGTTAAACTCAAG
>NW_016986494.1:0-2008 GCF_001483705.2 Eufriesea mexicana | reverse complement strand
CTTTTATTAAAATTGGAATTCTTTGGAAATATAGCTTTTGGATCAGATTTTTATTAAAATTGGTATTTTTTAGAATTATAGCTTTCGGATCAGACTGCCATTAAAATCGGAATTCTCTCTAGAATTATAGCTTTCGGATCAGACTTCCATTAAAATTGGAATTCTTTAGAATTATAGCTTTCGGATCAGACTTCCATTAAAATCGGAATTTCTTGGAAATATAGCTGTCGGATCAGACTTCCATCAAAATTGGAATTCTGTGGCAATATAGCTTCCAAATCAGACTTCCACTGATATCGGAATTCCTTGGAAATATAGCTTTCGTATCAGCCTTTCACTGAAACCAAATTCCATGAAAATATAGCTCCCAGATCAGACTTCCATTAAAATCGGAATTTTTTGGAAACACATTGTTCGTATACCGTATCTATCATCCGTCCAAAGACTCTACACACACGAGCAACCACGTTTAATCAGGTTCACCGGACACGCGATGCCAAAACCGAGACAACCGACAACACAGAGAGAGCTCGTCTTGATCCCATTGCAGTAACGACTCGCGCGAGTAGCAGAGAGGAAGGGAGACAAGGATGGCGAGAAAGAGGCCGGCAGAGACACGATGAGTACCTGAAGCCTCTCATCTGCCAGGCGGGGAGGGGACGTCAATCAATGCCTTTTCAGGGAATTGCGTAATCGTCTAGACCAGCCGACTTCTTTATCGCTCTTATCGGTCCGCCAAGGCTGATTCATAGCCGACGACGCCGATGACGGGGAGAAGAAGGTATTATTACCCGGCAGCCGGCTCGCGAAGGTAATTATCGAGCCGCGTCGCCTATCAGCCTAACCGGCCACCGTCGTCGTTGCGTTCCGCCTCTAGTTTCCTCCTTTTTCCTCTTTTCCTTTTTTATTTCTTTATTTCTTTTTTTTTCGAAACGCCACTTCGCCGTCGTTTTTTAATCAGACGGCATGCCTGTTTTCTGCCGGCCGATTCGGTTTCGTCTGGGCCAGTCCGCGCGGCGCCACCATCGTCGGCTATATTCCCGACTACGGCCCTTGTTATCCACGGCGAGCAGGCTCAAAGGGAAACAGCGATATCGCGTAACACAAGGGAAATCACGGCCAGCTTTTCACGAATGTATGGAATTTTTCATCTTTGCCGGGGCAAAGCCCGACGAGATACTCACACCACCTGTACCACCCGCCAGGCCGACAGGTGAGCGCCGCGGATCACGCCTGTCGGGTGCTAAGATTTTTATAAATACGAGCATATTTGGCACGAATGCCGGCACGAATGATGGACGGATCTAGAAGATTATTAAACGATGTTTAGGCTGGATTCGCCTAAAGGAATGTACCTGAGATTTTTGGCACGCGTTGTGTCAGTAGGCTGTGTGAGAGAATGAAAGGAGACTGAATTACGTAGAATTTAGTTTTAATTTCGCTTTAGCTCTTAATGAATGTGCTTTGAAATCTAACATCTTCCTCTGTCAATTCGTGTCCTTTGTATACGCAAAATGGCTGGCATTTTGCAGAGATCGCGATTTCTTTGCGATTTTTTTGCAACAGAAGGTACGCCTTTTGAGAGAATTCGCGTGGAATTAGTTTTGGGATGGAGTAGAGTGTGAGGTTAGGTTAGGTTTGGGTGTTCATAGCGACAATGAAGTGGCAATTTAGTTAATTTTTAAATGAGGGATATTTATAGATAGAGATGCTAGGAAGTTTCGCATTTTGGCAATTCTAAACTCTCTTCAATTCTCGCTCGCGATTCAAAATTCTCTCAGGGGAAAGATATGTAGATAGATACCTAAAGATCGAGGACTTTCAATAGACACCCCGAATCAACATTTCATATTCCAGTCCTGCAAAAATTCGACAACCCCCCAAGTCCCCAAGCTCAATACTAACGCAGAAGATACGATTACATTCATTTAAAAATGGAGGAATAATTGTTTATCCCTATAAGAAATCGATCAGAGTATCTAAAATGCAAGAATACTTATAAACAGAG
>NW_016986493.1:0-823 GCF_001483705.2 Eufriesea mexicana | reverse complement strand
GGTTACGGTAGCTTTGACTTTAGAGCTGCACACTGCTATTCGGTGAATTTCTGCGCTCTACATGGCTCTACTATACTCCGCGCGACTCCCGGGATGAGGGTAATAGTGCCCGTGGCAAGTTAGGTTCAGTTAGGTTACGTTTGGTTAGGTTAGGTTAGGTAATGTTCGTTTAGGGTAGCATTGACTTTCGCGCTATATACAGATATCCGGTGGTTTCCTGCCCTCCGTTGTGCTCTACTCTAATCTGCTAGAGCCTGGAGAGGTCAGCAACAGTTGTCGCGGTACGTTACATTGTGTTTGGCCACGACAGGTTTGGTTATGTTAGTTTGCGTTAGGTTAGGATATCTTTGAATTTTCTGCTGTACTCTGCGATCGGAAGGGCTTCTGCACACTACTCTGCTCTAACATGTCTTGCTTGGCTCTGTGGAGGCCGGCAATAATGTTGGCGGCACGTTAGGTTGAGATCGGTTGCGTTTGGTAGTGTTAGGCTTTGTTGGGTTAGGCTGGAATGCCTGTGACTTTTGTGCTACGCACAGCAATCCTATGGGCTTCTGCGCCCTTTTGTGCACTATCACAATCCGCTTTTCTCCGGTTACGCCAGGAATATCGGTGGCGGCACGTTCCATTGAGTTATGTTACGTACGGTTAGGTAAGATTTGGCTATGTTAAGATGGGATATCTTCGACTTTTGCCTATGCACAGCTATGACGTAAATTTATGCGCTCTGCTGCACCCTAATATGCTTTGCTTGGCTTTGTGGATGACAGCAGTGGTGGTTTCGGCACTCTACGTCTTGTTAGGTTTCATTCGGATATGTTACGAT
>NW_016986492.1:0-517 GCF_001483705.2 Eufriesea mexicana | reverse complement strand
TTCTTTGACTTTCGTGCTATACAATGCTATTCGGAGGGTTTCTGCGCTCTATTGTGCTCTAGTGCGATCTGCTTGTCTGTGTGGAGGCCAGAAATAGTGGTCTCGTTTGTCAGTTTGTGCTATGTTACGTTTCGTTGGGTCAGGTTAACCTAAGCTCTGTCAGGATAACTTAGTCTTTCGTGCTGTACACTGTTATTCCGATCATTTCTGCGCTATACTGTGATCTACTCTATTATGCTTACTCCTGTGAATGCCACCAATATTGGCCGCGGCTCGTAACGTTGTGATAGGCTACATTTGGCTAGGTTACGTTGGCACGGGTTATGTCTGGATAGATATGACCTTTCTGCTATACACTGCGATTCTATGAATATCTGCGCTGTACTGTCCTCCAGCAAGTTCCGCGTGAAGCTGTGGAGGCCAGAAATGTCGGTCGGGGTACGTTAGGCTCAGTTGTGTTACGTTTGCTTATGTTAAGGTTTGACAGAGTAGGAGATGATTGCCTTGACCTTAGTGC
>NW_016986491.1:0-614 GCF_001483705.2 Eufriesea mexicana | reverse complement strand
CAGACCGGACGGCGTCCCAGGCCTAGCCTTTGCGCTGGCTCTGGAGGCGAGATGAAACCGTGTGAGACGGCTGTTCGGCAGCAGCCTAAGTACCGATCGCTTCCCTGCAAATTAGAAGAGAGCGAGGGTCATACTGCTTCCGAAACGAGGGAAGCAGCCGGAATCTCCGAAGGCATACCGGCCGATATGCCTGCTCGACGACGCTGGCAAGCTCATCGAGCGCGTTCTAGCTGTCCTCCTCCGAGAGCATTTAACGGACCTGGGTCCCGATCTCAGCGGCAGCCAGTTCGGATTCCGGCAGGGTCGGTCGGCGATCGACTAGATTAAGCGCGTTCGTACCCTGTCGGAGGCTGCCGTTGACCGGGGCGGGGTGGTGCTGGCGGTCGGCGTGGATATCGCCAACGCCTTCATCAGCCTGCCCTGCGCCACCGTCCGGTGTGCCCTGTTGTAAAACAGGGTTCCCCGATACATGATGCCGGTGATAGGCGACTATTTTTTGGCGGAGCGCTCAATCGAGTATCCCGGACGATACACGACGGCCGTGCGGGCGCCGAACTGCGGGGTTCCACAGGGATCGGTACTCGGCCGATCCTCTGGGAGCTCGCGTACGACGC
>NW_016986490.1:0-896 GCF_001483705.2 Eufriesea mexicana | reverse complement strand
GCTGCTTGATCCGTCAGCTCAATGATGACATAAATCCTAGAACAATAGTACACTTTCAAAGCACAGAGCCACTGCACCTCCATATATTAACAATTGTCATCATAGCACTGTGTTCAGCTATCATAACGGTATCCCAGCCGATGGACTACTCTCTTGTAAATTCCAAACCAATTCCTTAAAAGTCGATCTATATTACGCCTATGGGATCAGATACATACAATTGGTGGTACAGAAACTACTACGTCCACCAATATCGGACTGTAGCCGTTCGAATCTTCCGCTCACTGATGACTAATATGCTATAACAGATCTAGAACGGCAAAGCACAGATTCACTAACCCTCGTGGTATTAACAATTGATGACAGAGTACTGAGCACTGCCATAATCACAGTGTTGTAGCTGTTCAATTAATTAGTACATTGATCATATACACTACAAAGCAATTACAGAATAACGAATGCATATTAAGGTTACGGATTGAGGTATTTCCAATTGACGGACATGTACTTGTAACATGCACCAATATAGCACCGTAGCCGTTGTATTAAACTGTTCAGTGGTGATATAATTTGTATTGAACAGCAAATACAAGTCCGCAGTCCCTCAAGAAATTAACAATTGACAACACAGCACTCAGTACAGACATCATGACCGTAATGTAGCCGTTGGACTGCTTTTATCACTGACGACGTAAATACGAAAGTGACTCCAGAATATCCTATGTTTAGTGCGGTTATGGCTGTTGACATTTACAATTGACAGTACAGTGACTAGTACATCATCCAACAGGGCGGTATTGCCGTTGGATTAATCTATTCACTGATGATGTACCTTAAACAGCAATTCAAGAATAAAAAGTACTTGTCCATTATCCCTCGAGATATTAACAAGTGAC
>NW_016986489.1:0-456 GCF_001483705.2 Eufriesea mexicana | reverse complement strand
AGCCAAACGTAACGTATCTCAAACAAGCGTGCAACGAACATTATTGCTGGCCTCCCCAGAGACAAGAATAACATATTAGTGCACAGTAGTGCTCAGAAGTCCATCGAATAGCGTTGCATAGCAAAAAGTTGGAGCTACCCTTTCATAACTTAACCAATCGTAACATATCCGAATGAAACCTAACAAGACGTAGAGTGCCGAAACCACCACTGCTGTCATTCACAAAGCCAAGCAAAGCATATTAGGGTGCAGCAGAGCGCAGAAATTTACGTCATAGCTGTGCATAGGCAAAAGTCGAAGATATCCCATCTTAACATAGCCAAATCTAACATAACCGTACGTAACATAACTCAATGGAACGTGCCGCCACCGATATTCCTGGCGTACCCGGAAAAAAGCGGATTGTGATAGTGCACAAAAGGGCGCAGAAGCCCATAGAATTGCTGTGCGTAGCAC
>NW_016986488.1:0-773 GCF_001483705.2 Eufriesea mexicana | reverse complement strand
CGTAACATACCAAACGTAAACTACCGCATTTTAACGTGTAGCGGCAGCTATTACATGCCCCCCACAGGCGTGCAGATCATATCAGAGCACAGTAGAGAGCAGAAATCCACCAAACGAGTGTCCCTGGCAAGAAAGACAAAGCTACCCAAACCTAACTCTATCAAACATAACCTAGCCAAACGTAACCTAACACAACCTAACGCGCCGTGGCCACTATTGCTGGCCACACCGGATCCAAGCGGTGCATATTAGAGCATAGTATAGCGCAGGAGCTCACCGAAAATCAGCATATAACGCAAAAGCCGATGCTACCCTCTCCTACCCCAACTAAACGAAGTATAACCAAACGGAGCCTGAATGAAGCTAACGGGCTGGGACCGCTACTGCTGGCACCCCAGGGTCGAGCAGAGTACAGTAGAGCGATGTAGCGTGTAGAAATGCGACGAATAACGGTGTGCACCACGAAATTCGAATCATTCCGAACCTAACCTAAACTAACGTAACCCAACAAAACGTAGCCTAACTCAAACTCTCGGGCCAAGACCACTATCAGTTGCCACTCCAATGCCGATCAGAGTACAGTAGAGCAATTCAGAGCGAAGAAATCCACAGAATGACAGTGTATAGCACGAAAGGCAAAGCTATCCTATCGTAAACCGATCAAATCCTAGTAAAACGTAACTCAACCTGACCTAACCTAACATGCCGAGACCGGTATTTGTGGCCTCCCCAGAGCCAGGCAGAGAATACTAGAGAACGGTAGAGCACAGAAA
>NW_016986487.1:0-499 GCF_001483705.2 Eufriesea mexicana | reverse complement strand
AGAATGTACTAGAGCAGAGTAGTGGGCAGAAATCCACCATATTGCAGTGAATAGCACATAATCCGTTGATATCCTCACCTAATATGGCCTAACCAAACCAACCAGAACGTATCATATCTCAACATGACGCGCCGCTTGCTCCTGGCCTCCACAGAGCAAGGCAGAATATGGTAGAGCAGAGGAGATCACAGGAATCCACCGAAGAACAGTGTATTGTATGAAAGTCAAAGCTAACATGACCAAATATTGCCCAACATGACTTGACAGAGAGTAACATAACTAAGCCCAAAGTTCCGCGACAATTATTGCTTGCCACCACAGTGTCGTGCAGAGTATAGTAGAGCAATTTAGAGCACAGAGATACACCGAATAGCAGTGTATCGCACATAAGGCTATGATAACCTAACCTAACCAAACACAGCGGAACGTAGCATATCCCAACGCAGCGTGCCGCGACCACTTCTGCTGACATCCAAAGAGCCAAGCATAATGCAGCAGA
>NW_016986486.1:0-485 GCF_001483705.2 Eufriesea mexicana | reverse complement strand
GCAAAAGTCAAAGCCATCGATGCCTAACCTAACCAAACGTAGGATAGGCAAGCGTAATCCAAATCAACCTAACGTGCCGCGACCATTACTACTGGCGACCATTACCAAACAGAGGCTATTTGAACAATGTAGAGCGCAGATATACACCGTATAACTGTGTATAGCACAGAAACGAAAGCTATCCCAGCGAAATCTGACAAGAACGAACGTAACATATCTCAACGTAACGTGTCGTGCCACCATTGCTGGCCACCACAGATACAAGCAGAATATACTGCAACACTGTAGAGCGCAGAAATCCACCGAATAGCAGTGTATAGCATAAAAGTCAAATCTTTGCTATCCTAACCTAACCGAACGCAACAAATACAGACGTAGCCCAACTCAACATAACGTACAGAGATTACTATTTCTGGGCTCCACAGAGCAAAGCAGAGCATATTAGAGCAACGTGGGCCGCAAAAGTCCATCGAAAAGCAGTGTAT
>NW_016986485.1:0-240 GCF_001483705.2 Eufriesea mexicana | reverse complement strand
TGCAAGAAAGTAAGCTCACCACGATATTAGCCGAAAATGTCAATAAAATTCAATTTTCCACCCTCATTCTATGGCACTGCAATGGCTATAGCACACTAATAGAATCTTACCTCCTTATTTATCGATGAAAGTTAACTCACCTCGATATTACTCGAAAATGTCAATAAAATCCTGTTTTCCAGCCGGTTTCTATAGCATTGCAATAGCTATAGCACGCGAATATAATCTCTCCTCCTTATT
>NW_016986484.1:696-1012 GCF_001483705.2 Eufriesea mexicana | reverse complement strand
TTGGTGAATAGATCGCCTGACGCCTTCAATCCAATGGCAAGTACAGCCATCTGCTTGCCAGAGCATAGGTCTATTCAAAATCTATAATCTGTTATAGCTTGGTGAATAGATTGCGTAACGCCTTCAATCCATTGGCAAGTATAGCCATCTACTTGCCAGAGAATAAGTCTATTCAAAATCTATAAGCTGTCATAGCTTGGTGATTAGATCGCCAAACGCCTTCATTCCAGTGGCAAGTGCCGCCATCTACTTGCCTGACAATAGGTCTATTCAAAATCTATAATCTGTTATAGCATGGTGAATAGATCGCCTACCG
>NW_016986484.1:0-584 GCF_001483705.2 Eufriesea mexicana | reverse complement strand
GTATTTGCCAGAGAATAGGTCTATTCAAAGTCTATAATCCGTTATAGCTTGGTTAATAGGTCGCCTGGCGTCTTCAACCAACGTCAAGGACAGCCACCTACTTGCCAGAGAATATGCTTTTCAAGATATATAACCTGTTATAGCTTGGTGAATAGTTCGCCTAACGCCTTCAATCCAATGGCTAGTACAGCCATCTACATGTCAGAGAATAGGTCTATCCAAAATATATAATCTGCTATAGCTTGGTAAATAGATCGCCTAACGCCTTCAATCCAATGGCAAGTACAGCCTACTACTTACCATAGTATAGGTCTATTCAAAGTATATAATCTGTTAATAGGTCGCCTAACGCCTTCAACCAATGGCAAGCACTGCCATCTGCTTGCCAGAGAATAGTTCTATTCAAAATCTATAACCAGTTATAGCTTGGTGAATAGATCGCCTGACGCCTTCAATCCAATGGCAAGTACAGCCATATGCTAGCCAGAGAATAGGTCTATTCAAAATCTATAACCTGTTATAGCTTGGTGAATGGATCGACAAACGCCTTCAATCCAATGGCAAGTACAGCCATCTACTTGCCA
>NW_016986483.1:0-481 GCF_001483705.2 Eufriesea mexicana | reverse complement strand
GGTATCTTTGACTTTTGCGGTATACATTGCTATTTGGTGCGTTTCTACGCTCTATTGTGCTCTACTACGCTCTGCTCAAATCTTTGGATACCAGTAATAGCTGGCTCGGCGCGTCAGGTTGTGTTAGGCTACGCTCGCCTACGGTACGTTGGTCTGGGTTAGGACAGGATGGCTTCGACTTTCATGGTGTCAACAGTTGTCCGTTGCGTTTCTGCGCTCTGATGTGCTCTAGTTTGTTCTGCTTGGCCCTCGGGAGGCCAGCCGTATTGGTCTCAGGCCGTTAGTCTCTGTTAGGTTGCGTTCGGTTATGTTACGTTAGCTTATGTTAGGACAGGACAGATCTGGCTTTTGCTCTATACACTGCTACTTGGTGGATTTCCACGCTCTACTGTGCTCTAGCATGATATGCTTGTCGCTTGGGAGACCAGCAATGGTGGTCTCGGCAGGATAGGTTGAGGCATGTTACGTTTGCTTGTGTTAC
>NW_016986482.1:0-1272 GCF_001483705.2 Eufriesea mexicana | reverse complement strand
CTAAGCTAGCAAAACCTATCCCAATCCAACACAACATAATCGAACATAGCATAAATCAACGTTTCGTGCCGAGGCCGACATTGCTACCCTCCCCGCAGCCAAGCAGGATATACTAGAGCACAGTGCAGCGCAGAAATCCACCGAATAGCCGTGTACATCACAAAAGTTAAAGCTACCCTTGCAAAACTTAGCCTAACCCAACATAACCGAACGTAACATGACCCAACATAACGTTACGAGACCACAATTGCTGGCCTTCCCAGAGCCAGGCTGAAAACACTAAAGCACTGTAGGGATCAGATATCCACCTGAAAGCAGACTATAGCACTGAAGTCAAACAAACAAAACAGAAAATAGCCAAACATAGCCTGACAAAACCTAACGTGCCGAGAACGATATTGCAGCCCGCCCCAGAGCCGCGCAGGGAATACTAGAGCACAGTAGGGCGCAGAAATCCATCGAGCAGCAGTGTACAGCACAAAGGTTAAAGCTATCCTTACCAAACGCTGCCTAACCCAACCGCACCGTGCGATATCTGACTCAATATGACATGCCACATCCACCATTGCTGGCTTTTCCACAGCCAAGCTGAAAGCATTAGAAGACGGCAGCGCCCAGAAATCCACCTAATAGCAGACTATAGCACTAAGGACGAAGCTATACTCACCTAACATAACCAATCGAAGCATAACAAAGCGTAACCTATCACAACCAAACGTGCCGCGACCACCACTGCTGGCCATCCCTTAGCCAAACAGAAAAAGTTAGCGGAGAGTAGAATGCAGAAATCCATAGAATCGCAGTGAACATCAGAAAAGTCTAAGCTACCCAAACCTAACCCAAACAAACAGAGCATTACCAAACATAGGATAACTGAACAAGACGTGCCGAGACGGATGTTGCTGCCATCTCCACAGCCTAGCAGGGTATACTAGAGCACAGTGAAGAGCAGATACCCACCGAATAGCAGTGCATAGCACAAAAGTTAAAGCTATCGCGGCCAAGCTTAGCCTTGACCAACCTAACTGATCATAACCTGACAAAACGTAATGTGCCGAGAACAAAATTGCTGGCCGTCCCACAGCAGAGCTGAAGATATTAAAGCACTGTAGGGTGCACAAATCCACCAAACTTCAGAATGTAGCATTAAAGTCACAGCCAATCTCGCCTAACATAGCCAACCGTAACATAACCGAACGCAACCCAACACAACCTAACGTGCCGCGACCACTACTTCTGCCCTCCCCAGAGAAAACCGGAACACGTCAGTGA
>NW_016986481.1:0-788 GCF_001483705.2 Eufriesea mexicana | reverse complement strand
TCGGTTATGTTAGATCTGGTCAGGTTAGGTTTGGGTATCTTCGACTTTTGTGCTATAAACTGGAATACGGTGGATTTTTGCGCTCTTCATTGCACTAGTATGCTCCGCTCTACTCTGGGGAAGCGAGCAATAGTAGCCGTGGCACGGTAGGTTGAGGTATGTTGCGATTGGTTATGTCAGGTTGAGCTTGGTTTGGTTAGGGTAGCTCCGACTTTCGTGCCATACACTGTTTTTCGGTGGATTGCTGTGACATACTGTGCTCTACTGCATTCTGCTTGGCTCCTGGGAGGCCCGGAGTATGGCCTCGGCACTTAATTTAGTGATATGCTGCGTTTTGATAGGTTAGGTTAGGTTAGGCATGGTTAGGATACATACGGCTTTTGTGCTATACACTGCAATGTGGTGGATTTCTGCGCATTACAGTGCGCTAGTATATTCTGCTTGTATCTGTGGTGGCCAGCAATAGTGTTCGCGCCGTGTTATTACGGTTGGCTAGGTTAGTGGCGCTAGTTCGTCTTTTGTGCTATGCACTGCTTTTCCGTGGATTTCTACGCTCTAGTGTGCTCTAATATGCTCTGATTGTCATTGGGGTGGCAAGTAACAGTGGTCACGGCAGGCCAGGTTGCGCTCGGCTACTTTTGGTTGTTAAGTTTTGTGAGTTTAGAATTGGATAGTTTAGACTTTTGTGCCATACACGGCTACACGCGGATATCTGCTCTCTACTGTGTACCAGTATTCTCTGCTTTTCCCTGGCGAGGCCAGCAATCGTTGTATCGGCACGTTAGGTT
>NW_016986480.1:0-541 GCF_001483705.2 Eufriesea mexicana | reverse complement strand
TTTATACTCTGCTTGACTCTGCGGAGGCCGGCAATAGTGGTCGCTACACGCTGATTGTGTTAGATTAGGTGTGGTTACCTTGCGATTGGTTAGGTTAGGAGAGGAGATCTTCGCCTTCTGTGCTATACACCTACCGCCGTACGGAGGATTGCTGTACTCTACTGAGGACTAGTATGTTCAGCCTGGCTCTGGGAAAGACAGAAGTACTGGTCGCGGCACGTTAGCTTCAGTTAGATTACGTGTGGTTATGCTAGGTTAGGTTGTGCTGGGTCAGGATATCCTTGACTCTTGTGCGCATCACTGATATTTTATGGACATCTGTCCTCCACTCTGCCCTGTCAAACGCCGCTTGTCTCTGGGGACGCCAGCAATAGTCATCGCTATCGTTTTACGTAACATAACTCAATCGAACGTGCGAGACCACTGTTGTTGGCACATCCAGGGCCAAGCAGAATTTAGTAGGGCAATGTAGAACACGGATATGCACCGAATAATAGTGTATGGAGCAAAGGTCTCACCTATCCTAACCGAAGTATGGCTA
>NW_016986479.1:0-264 GCF_001483705.2 Eufriesea mexicana | reverse complement strand
GCACTGCACCCCGCGAAGGTGGCTCCTTCACGCGCGGCATGGCGACGTTGCACGCGCGCGTCACCGCAGCCCTTAGCCGCTCCGCCCCTAAGCTTGCTTCGTCGTTTTCGCGCCTGACAGCCCGATCCGCCCAGGCGACGACCTGGAGGGCCGCGGCGAAGAGGTCGCGGTCAATGCGCCCGAGCGCCCATCGCGGCGCAGTGGTGTGGTTCCCGCTGGGTGGTTCCAGACCGGTGCGAGGAGTGACGGCAAGCATCATGGTGA
>NW_016986478.1:0-617 GCF_001483705.2 Eufriesea mexicana | reverse complement strand
TCGTGGAGAGGTGACTTTCTTGCATAAATAAGGAGGAATGATTCTATTGGCCAGCTATGGCCTATGCAATTCTATAGTATCTGGATGGAAAATACAATTTCATTGTCATTTTCTACTAATATTGTGGTGAGCTGACATCCACGCATAAATAAGGAGGAATGATTCTATTGGCCAGCTATGGCCTATGCAATTCTATAGTATCTGGATGGAAAATTCAGTTTTATTGACATTTTCGACTAATATCGTGGTGAGCTCACATCCTTGCATAAATAAGGAGGAATGATTCTATTGGCCAGCTATGGCCTATGCAATTCTATAGTATCTGGATGGAAAATTCAGTTTTATTGACATTTTCGACTAATATCGTGGTGAGCTCACATCCTTGCATAAATAAGGAGGAATGATTCTATTGGCCAGCTATGGCCTATGCAATTCTATAGTATCTGGATGGAAAATTCAGTTTTATTGACATTTTCGACTAATATCGTGGTGAGATAGCTTTCGTGCATAAGTAGGGAGGTAAGATTGTATTGGCCAGCTATAGCCATTGCAACCCTATAGTATCTGGATGGAAAATTCAGTTTTATTGACATTTTCGACTAATATCGTGGTGAGCT
>NW_016986477.1:0-328 GCF_001483705.2 Eufriesea mexicana | reverse complement strand
ACGCACAGCACATCGCAGAATTCTGCTGAAAAGCAGAGAATAGCACAGAAGTCAAGGATATCATTACCTAACCTAACCTAACCTAACCTAACCAAACGGAACATAACTGAAGCTAGCGTGCCGCAAACACATTTGCTGGCGTCCCCAGATACAGGCAGAATGTGATAGAGCAGAGCACAGTAGTCCATAGGATATCTGCGCTATGCACATTAGTTTAGGACAACCTAACCTAATTCAACTAAACCTGACCCTACCGAGAGTAATTTAACTGATGCTATCGTTCCACGGCAAGTATTTCTGGCTTCCACGGGGCCAAGTAGAGCATATC
>NW_016986476.1:1588-2132 GCF_001483705.2 Eufriesea mexicana | reverse complement strand
CTTTCCTACTTATTTATGAAAGAAAGTTAGGTCACCACGATATTAGACGAAAATGTCAATAAACTTGAATTTTCCAGCCAGATTCTATAGGATTGCAGTGACTATGTTACGCCAGTAGAATCTCTCCTCATTATTTATGCGGGAAAAGTAGCTCACCACGTTAGTATTCGAAAATGTCAATAAAATTGAATTTTCCAGTCAGATTCTATAGCACTGCAATGGCTATAGCACTCCAATAGAATCTTTCCTACTTATTTATGAAAGAAAGTTAGGTCACCACGATATTAGACGAAAATGTCAATAAAATTGAATTTTCCAGGCAGATTCTATAGTATTGCAATGGCAATAGCACGCCAGTAGTATCTTTCCTCCTTATTGATGCAAGAAAGATCGCCCACCACGATATAAGTCGAAAACGTCATTAAAATTGAGTTTTCCAGCCAGATTCTATAGGATTGCATAGGCTATAGCACGCCGATAGTATCTTTTCTCACTATTTATGCGGGAAAGGTAGCTCATCACGATATTAGTCGAAATGTTCACA
>NW_016986476.1:0-1561 GCF_001483705.2 Eufriesea mexicana | reverse complement strand
TTGCTATGGCTATTGCATGCCAATAGAATATTTCGTCCATATATATGCAAGAAAGTTAGCTCACCGCAATATTAGTCGCAAATGTCAACAACATTGAATTTTCCAGACAGAATCTATAGCATTACCATGGCTATAGCACGCCAATAGTATATTTCTCCCTTGCTTATGCAAGAAAGTTAGGTGACCACGATAGCAGTCGATAATGACAATAAAATTGAATTTTCCAGCCAGATTCTGTGGCATTGCCATTTCTATAGCACGCCAATTGAATATTTCATCCTTGTTTAAGCAAGAAGGTTAGTTCACTATGATATGATTCGAAAATGTCAATAAGAATGAATTTTCCATGCAGATTCTATAGCAGTGCAATGGCTATATTACGCCAATAGAATCCTTCCTCCTTATTTATGCAAGAAAGATCGCCCACCACGATATTAGCCGAAAACGTCAAAAAAATTGCGTTTTCCTGCCAGATTCCATAGGATTGCATTGGCTATAGCACGCCGATAGTATCTTTTCCCACTATTTATGCGGGTAAGGTAGCTCAACACGATATTAGTCGAAATGTCCACGAAACCGAGTTTTCCAGCCAGATTCTATACCTCTGCTATGGCTATTGCACGCCAAGAGAATATTTCGTCCATATTTACAAAAGAAAGTTAGGTGACCACGATGTTATTCGAAAATATCAATAAAATTGAATTTTCCTGCCAGATTCTTTAGCATCGCAATGACTATAGCACGCCAGTAGGCTATTTCATCCATATCCATGCAAGATAGTTAGCTTACCACGAAATTAGTAGAAAATGGCAGTAAAATTGAATTTGCCAGCCAGACTTTATAGCATCGCAATGACTATAGCGCGCCAGAAGAATCTTTCCTCCTTATATATTCAAGAAAGGTATGTCACCACAATATTAGTCGAAAACGTCAATAAAATCGAATTTTCCAGCCAGATTCTATAGCATTACAATGGCCATAGCACGACAATAGAATATTTCATTCTTATTTATGCAAGAAAGTCTTTTCACCACGATATCAGTCGAAAATGTCAATAAAAATGCATTTTCCAGCCAAATTATATAGCATTGCAACGGCTATAGCACGCCAAAAGGCTATTTCATCCATATCCATGCAAGATAGTTAGCTTACCACGATATTAGTAGAAAATGGCAATAAAATTGAATTTTCCAGCCAGATTCTGTAGCATTACAGTGGCCACAGCACTCCAATAAAATATTTTATCCTTATTTATGCAAGAAAGCTTTTCACCACGATATTAGTTGAAAATATCATTAAACTGAACTTTCCAGCCGGAATGTATAGCATCGCAACGACTGTAGCGCGCCAGTAGAATCTTTCCTCCTTATATATTCAAGAAAGTTACGTCACCACAATATTAGTCGAAAACGTCAATAAAATTGAATTTTCCTGCCAGATTCTATAGGATTGCAGTGACTATATTACGCCAGAAGAATCTCTCCTCATTATTTATGCAGGAAAAGTAGCTCACCACGTCAGTAGTCGAAAATCTCTATATAATTTTATTTTCCAGGCAGAT
>NW_016986475.1:0-734 GCF_001483705.2 Eufriesea mexicana | reverse complement strand
TTGGCTATGCTATGTTTGGTTAGGTGAAGCTAGCGCAGCTTTGGCCTTTGTGCTGTTCACCTCTGTTCGGCGGATTTTTGCTCTCCATTGTGTTCGAAATGCTCTGGATCGCTTTGGGGAAGCCAGAAATAGTTGTTCGATAACGTTTCGTTCCCATCGGCTAAGTTTGTTTGGTTTGGGATATGATGTCTTTGATTTCTGTGCTGCACACTGCTATTCGTTGCATTTCTGCGCTCTACCGTGCTCTAATATGAACTGTATGTCTCTGGGGAGGCCAGCAATACCGGTCGTGTAATGTTTGGCTGGGTTATGTTTCGTTCGGTTAGTTTAGGTTAGGGTATGCTTGGTTAGAATAGCTTTGACTTTTGTGCTGTACAATGCGGTCCGTTGGGTTTCAGCGCTCTGCTGTGCTCTAGTGTATTCTGGTTGGCTACTGGGAGGTGAGCGGTATTGGTCTCGGCACGTTTCTCTGAGTTATGTTACGTTTGGTCAAGCTACGTTCGGCTTGCTTAGGATAGGGTAGCTTAAGCTCTTGTGCAGTGCAATGCTATTCGGTGGATTCATGCGCTCTACATTCCTCCTCTCTACCCTGCTCGGATCTAGGGAGGCCTGGAATAGTTGTCTCGGCACACTAATTAGAGTTAGGTTACGCGTGGCCCTCCAAGGTTAGGTTATGTTTGGTTAGGCTAGACTTGACCTTTGTGCTATACATTGCCATACGGTCGATGTCTGGG
>NW_016986474.1:0-1770 GCF_001483705.2 Eufriesea mexicana | reverse complement strand
ATGGAAGGAAGTTAGCTCGCGACGATATTAAAAGAAAATGACAATAAAATTGAATTTTCCCGGACGATTCTATAGCATTGCAGTGCCTACAGCACGTCAATAGAATCTTTCCTCCTTTATTTAAGCAAGGAAGATGGCTCACCACGATATTAGTCGAAAATGTCAATAAAATAGATCTTTCTAGCCAGGTTCTACTGCATTGCAATGTCTATAGCACGCCAATAGAATCTACCCTGCTTATTTAGGCAAGAAAGGCAGTTCACCACGATAATAGTCGAAACTGTCAATAATATTGAACTTTCAAGCAAGATTATATAGCATTGCAAAGCCTATAGCACGCCAATAGAATCTTTCCTCCTTATTTATGCGAGAAATATAACTCACCACGATATTAGCCGAAAATGTCAATAAAATTGAATTTTCCAACCAGATTCTATAGCATTGCGAAGGCTATAGCAAGCCAAAAGGATCATTCATCATTATTTATGCAAGCAAGGTAGCGCACCACAATATTATGAGAAAATATCAATAAAATTGAATTTTCCAGCCAGATTTTATAGCATTGCAATGGTTATAGCTTGCCAATATAACATTTCCACCTTGTTTACGCAAGAAAGTTAGCTCACCACGATATTGGCCGAAAACGTCAATAAAATTGAACTTTCCAGCCAGACTCTATAGTATTGAAATGGCTATAGCACGCCAATAGATTCTTTCCACCTTGTTTATGCAAGAAAGTTAGCTTTCCACGATATTAGTCAAAAATGTCTATAAAATTGAACTTTCCAGTTAAATTCTACGACACTGCAATCTCAATAGCACGCCAAAAGGATCTTTCCTCCTTACTTATGCAAGGAAGTTATCTCATCTCGATATTAGTCGAAAATGTCCATAAAATTGAATCTGCCAAGCACATTCCATATCATTGCAATGGCTATAGCAGGCAAGTAGAATCTTCCCACCTTATTATAAAAGAAGGGCAGCTCACCACAATATTAGAGGAAGATGCCAATAAAATTGTATTCTCCAGACAGATTCTACAGCAATTGAGCGGCTATAGCACGCAAATAGAATCTTTCATCCTTATTTATGCGAGAAAGGTAGCTCACCACGATATTAGCCGAAAATGTCAATAAAATTGAATTTTCCAACCTGATTCGGTAGCATTGCGAAGGCTATAGCAAGCAAATACAATCATTAATCCTTATTTATGCAAGAAAGGTAGCGCCCCACAATGTTATTCGAGAATGTCAATAAAATTGAATTTTCCGGCGAGATCCTATAGCATTGCATCGGTTATAGCTTGCCAATATAACATTTCCTCCTTCTTTATGCAAGAAAGTTAGCTCGCAACAATATTAGTCGAAAATGTCAGTGAAATTGAATTTTCCAGCCAGATTCCGCAGCATTGCAATGGCTTTAGCACCACGAGCGGATCTTTCCTCCTTACCTATGCGAGGAAGATAGCTCACCACGAAATAAGTCGAAAATGTCAATAAAATTGAATTTCCCAGGACGATTCAATAGCATTGCTATGTCTATAGCACGCCAGTAGAACCTGTCCTACTTATTTATGCAGGAAAGATAGCTCACAACGATAATAGTCGAAACTGTCAATAAAATTGAACTTTCCAGCCAGATTCTACGAAATTACAACCTCAATAGCACTCCAAAAGTATCTTTCCTCCTTACTTATGCATGGAAGTTTTCTCACCACGAAATTAGCCGAAAATGACAATAAAATTGAATTTTCCAGGACGATTCTATATA
>NW_016986473.1:0-1319 GCF_001483705.2 Eufriesea mexicana | reverse complement strand
CTATTCACTGAAATGCGGTCGATTTCTGCGCTCTGCTGTACTACAGTACATTCTGCGTGTCTCCGTGGAGGCCGGCAACAGTGGTCTCGTCATGTTAGGCTTAGCCAGGATACGTTTGTGTTCGTTACGTTTGGCAAGGTTGGTACACGATTGCCCTTACTTTTGCGCTATACACTGGTGTTCCGAGAGTCTCTGCATTCTACTGTGCCCTAACGTGTCCTGCTTGGCTCTGGCAGGCATGGAATATTGGTCTTGTCACGCTATGTTGAGCTACACTTCGTTTGTGTGGGCTAGGTGTGGCTAAGTTCGGTTAGTATGGCTTTGACTTTTCTGCCATAAACTGCTATTTGGTTTGCTTCTGTGATCTACTGCGCTCTACTATATTCTGCTTGGCACAGTGGAGGCCGGAAGCAGTGATCACGACAAGTTACGTTGAGTTATGCTACGTTTGGTTGGGTTAGGCTAAGTCAGGTTTGTTTAGGGTACCTTCGTATTTTGTGCTATTCACTACAATGCGGCGGATTTTTGCGCACTGCAGCGCCCTTATGCATGAATCTAATCCCTGTGTGGGTCAGTAATAGTGTCCTCGTCATGTTATGTTGAGTTAGTTTGCGTTTGGTTTTTTTAAGTTTGGCTGCGTTATGAGAGGCTACTTTCACTTTTGTGCTATACACTGCTATTCGGTGGATTTCTGCGGCCTTCCGTGATCCAATATTTTCTGCTTGGCCCTCGGGAGACCAGCAACAGTGTTCTCGGCACGTTATGTCTAGTAATATTATGTTTGGACAGGTTGGGTTAGGTCGGGATATGTTAGCGTCACTTCGACCTTTGTGCTCTTCACTACAATGCGTTGGATTTCTGCACACTACCGCACCCTGGTGCATGCGGCTTATCTCTGTGGAGGCCAGAAATAGTGGCCTCTTTATTTTATGTTGGGTTAGGTTACGGTTGGCTATGTTACGATTGCATATGCTGGGTTGAGAATCCTTCGTCTTTTGTGCTATACACAGCAATGCGTCAGATTTTTGCGCTCTACTATGGTCCAGTATCACTGCTGAGCGCCAGGGAGACCAGCATTAGTGGTCTCGGCGCGATAGGTCCGGATGCGTTAAGTTAGGTTATGTTAACCTCGGCGGGTTTTCTTCCACTTTCGTGCTATACATTTCTATTCGGAGGATTTCTGCCATCTACTGTGCTCTACTATATTCTGCCTGGCCCTGAGAATGCCGGCAATATTGGTCTTGGCACGCTAGGAAGAGTTGGGTTACGTTCCGTTATGTTAGGTGTGGTTAAGGTCGGTAAGTGCAGCTTCGACTTTC
>NW_016986472.1:0-329 GCF_001483705.2 Eufriesea mexicana | reverse complement strand
TCCTCCATAATTATGCAAGAAAGTTTGCTCACCACGATATTTGTCGAAAATGTCAATAAAATTGTATCTTCCAGCCAGGTTCTATAGCATTGCAATGGCTATAGCACGCAAATAGTATATTTCTTCCTTATTTATACAAGAAAGTTAGGCGACCTCGATGTTATTAGAAAACATCAACAAAATGGCATTTTCAAGCCGGATTCTATAGCATCGCAATGACTATAGCACGCCAGTAGAACCTTTCCTCCTTCTATATGCAAGAAAGTTAGGTCACCACGATAGTAGTCCATAATGTGAATAAAATTGAATTTTCCAGCCAGATTCTATAG
>NW_016986471.1:0-1037 GCF_001483705.2 Eufriesea mexicana | reverse complement strand
TTGGCACAATTTGGTAGATGTATCATTGACTTATGTACTATACACCGCAATGCGTTGGATTTCCACGCAATATTATGCCGTATTAAATACTGCTTGACTCGTTGGTGGCCAGCAACAGTGGTCTCGGTGCGATAGGCTGAGAAATGTGGCGTTCGGTTAGGTTAGGATCGTTTGGGTTAGGTTAGGTGTCTTTGACTTTTCTGCTATGCACTGCCATTCTATAGATTTCTGCGATCTACTTTCCTCTAATATGTTCTGCTTATATCTTGGGAGGCCAACAATTACGATCGCGGCTCTTTAAGTTGTGTTATGGTACGTTCGGCTATGTCAGGTTCGGTTAGGTTTGGTCAGGATAGCTTTGACCTTTGTGCTCTTCACTGCAATTGGGAGGATTTCTGTCATCTACTATGCCCTAATATGCTCCGCGTGGCTCTGCGGGTGCCAGCGACAATGGTCTCGGCACGTTATGTCGAGTTATCTTAAGTTTGGTTAGGCAAGGTTTGTTTGGGTTTGGTTAGCATATGCTTGACTTTCCTGACATACACTGACATTCCGTGGCACTGCTGCGCTCTACTCTCGTCTAATACGTTCTGCATGGCTGTGGGGAGGCTAGCAACAGTAGTTGCGGCACGTTAGGTTGAGTTATACTTTTCTGGTCATGTTACGTTTGGTTGGGTTAGGATGGGATAGCTTCGACCTTAGAGCTGTACACTTGTATTCGGTGGGTTCCTGAGATCTTCTGTGCTCTACAATATTCTGCTGTGCACTGGGGTGTCCAACGATAGTGGCCGCGGCCTGTCATGTTTATATATGCTGTGTTTGGTTAGGTTATGTTGGGGCACGTTGGGTATGGGTATCTTTGAGTTGTGTGATATAACCAGCGTTGCGGCGGATTGCTGCGCCCCACATGGCTCTAATATACCCTGTCCGACTACGCGGAGACCACTAATTATGCGTGTGGCACATATGGTTGTGTTATGTTACGTTCGGATCGGTTAGGTGAGTTATGTTATGGTTAGGGTACCTCAGACATTAGC
>NW_016986470.1:0-689 GCF_001483705.2 Eufriesea mexicana | reverse complement strand
ATTGCTGGCATCCTCAGAGCCAAGAAGATCATATTAAAGAAATCTAGCGAGCAGAAATGCATCGAAAATCAGTGTATAGCGCAAAGGTCAATTCTATCCTCCCCTATCCTAACCGATCTGTGTATAACCAAACGTAACCTAACCAAACCTAACGCGCAGCGACCACTATTACTGGCCTTTATTACTGGCCTCCCGAGAGTCTAGCAGGGTATATTAGAGCAGAGCGGTGCCCAGAATTCCACCAAATAACAGTCTATGCCAAGAAAGTCAAAGCTATCAGAATCAAACCCAAGTAAACGTTACCAAATCAAATGTAACGTAGCTCAAACTAACGTGCCGAGACGACCATTGGTTGCCTCTCCAGTGCCAAGCAGAGCATATAAGAGCAGAGTATAGAGCAGAAGTCCTCCGAATAGCAGTATATAGTACAAAAGTCGATGCTACCCTTTCCTAGCGAAACAAAACCTAACATAACCAAACGTAGCCCAACAAAAGCTATAGTGCCGATGCCACTATCACTGGCCTCCCCACAGTAGAGCAGAGTATGGCAGCGCAATGAGGAGCGCAGAAATCCTGCGAATAGCAGTGTCTAGCTCAAAAGTCAGGGTTATCCTATCCGAAAATAACCAACCGTGACACATCCAAGAGCAACAGAAGCAAACCTAACGAGCGTAGACCACTATTGCAGA
>NW_016986469.1:0-674 GCF_001483705.2 Eufriesea mexicana | reverse complement strand
TAAGTTAATTACCTGATATATTCCGTCAAAGACACTCACTCGATTACTCTGCAGACTCCACAAATAAATAGCCAATGACCTGAACAATGAAACTCATATTATCAATAGAACTATCAAAGGGGACGGAATGACTTGCTTTAGATGGACTGTCTTCACAATTGTAGAGAGTATGCAGTTGTTCATTGCAGAATAAACGTAATATCACGCATTTTCCATCATGTACACGTAGCTATAAGAAGGTTACTGGGAGAATGAGGGTCGAACACACAACGCCCAGGTCAGTCGGGATCCGCGGTAAAGCGTCGGAACATTAGTATTATCATATATGGCTATGCTAAGCTTTAGTTGATGCCGAGGTTAATTTTCGTTTGATCGAATTGTGAAGTTAAAGATCGAAGTCGCACAGGGCTTTAATATGGCAATACCGTGTTGAGCGTTGCAGAAGGCTGAGAAGTAATTCGTAACTTTAATGTCTCTCTCACATATTCATGTTGCTGTTGCCAATAAATATTACCACCGCCCAATCTCTGTATCAATATCGATACATATTCGATCGTGATCGTAATTACGGGTGCTTTCTTTATTTCATTATACCGATTTAACGCTTTACTCTCGAGGGGCGCACTTCATTCGCCATTTGATAAAATTTTGAAGCACGATATTCATAAATATAT
>NW_016986468.1:0-1332 GCF_001483705.2 Eufriesea mexicana | reverse complement strand
ACGATATCCAAACATAGCCTAGCCAAACCTGACGTGTCGAGACCGGTGTTGCTGTCTCCCCAAAGCCAAGCAGTTCATACTAGAGCACAGTGGAGCGCTGAAATCCACCGAAAGAAGTGTGCAGCAGAAAAGTTATAGCTATCCTGACCAAACTTATCGTAACCCAACTTATCCGAACGTAATCTGATCCAACGTAACGTGCCGAGACCACAATTGCAGGCATTCCCAGTGACAAACTGAAAATATTAAAGCACCGTAGGGAGCAGGTATCCACCTAATAGCAGACTATGGCACTAAAGTCAAAGCTATCCTCTCGTAACCTAATCAACCGTAACGTAACCAAACGTAACCTAACTCAACCTAACGTACCGCGATCACTATTGATGGACCACATGGAGTCAAGCGGAACGCATTAGTGGAAAGTGGAACGCAGAAATCCTTATAATAGCAATGTATATCAGAAAGATCAAAGCTACCCATGCCTAACCCAAACCAACGGATCATAACCGAACATAGCCAGACACAGGCTTTCGTGCCGAGACCGACATTTTTGCCCACTCAAGAGCCAAGCAGGACATACTAGAGCACAGCAGAGCGCAGAATTCCACCAAATAGCAGCGTACAGCGCATAAGTTGAGGCTATCCTGAACAAGCATTGCCTATCCCAGCCAAACAGAACGTAACTTGTCTCGACATAATGTGCGGAGACCACTTTTTCAGGCCTTCTCATACCCAAGATGAACATATTGAAGCACCGAAGGGGGCAGAAATCCTCCTAATGGCAGGCTATGGTACTAAAGTCAATGACACCCCCCCCCATGTCTAACCAACCGTAACATTACCATACGTAACCTAACTCAACATAATGAGCAGCGACCACTATTTCTGGCCACCCCAGAGCCAAGCAGGACACACCAGTAGAGAGTAGACCGCAGAAATCCATATAATCGCAGTGTATGTCAGAGAAGTCAGAGATAACCAAACATAACCCAAGCAAACAGAACATAACCAAACATAGCATAACTAAACCTAACCTGCTCAGACCGCTATTGCTGCCCTCCCCAGAGCCAAGGCGGACATGCTAGAGGGTAGAAGATCGCAGACATCCACCGAGCTCAAGCGTATAGCACAAAATTTAAGGATATACTAACTAAGCTTAGCCGAGCCCAACCAAACCGAACGTAACGTGACTAGACAAAACGTGCTGATACCAATATTACAGGCCTCGACATACCCATGCTGATAACAGTAGCGCACTGTATGGAGCAAAGATCCGGCTAATGGCGGATCGTGGCACCAAAGTCCAAGCTATCCTCCCCTAACCTCACCAAG
>NW_016986467.1:0-571 GCF_001483705.2 Eufriesea mexicana | reverse complement strand
CATCCATCTTTCCATACATCCATCCATCCATACATCCACACATCCATACATCCACCCATCCATTCATCCATCGAACCGTACAGCCATCCATCCATACAAGCACCCATCCATACACCCATCGACACATACATCTATTTATACATCTATTCATCCACACATACATCCATCCATACATTCATACATCCACACATCCATAAATCCATCCATCCACACAACCATACGACCATACACACATCCATACATATATCCATACATACATCCATACATCCATCCATCCATACATCCATCCATTCATACATCCATCCATCCATACATCCATAGAGATAAACATCCATACATCCACACATCCATACATCCGTATATCCTTACATTCGTACATCCATAAATTCGTCCATCCATATATACATACATCCATACATCCATACATCCATACATCCATCCGTCCATCCATACGTCCATACATCCATACATCCACGCATACACACATACGCTCATCCATACATGCATTCATAGATACGTCCGTTAATGCATCCATACATACATCCATACATACATCCATAAATACATCCAC
>NW_016986466.1:0-507 GCF_001483705.2 Eufriesea mexicana | reverse complement strand
GACACAGCGCTCACGCCATTCCAAGCAGGCGTGGCTCGAGCGCGAGAAAATGCTCGTCGATCCTCCAGTGGCCATCCTTTAGGAGAAAAAGATATTCCATCCGGTCCCGAACCACGACCACGAAGCTCCCCGCGCGCATGCGTGACGTTGGCGGCTTCCCTCGGGACAGTTGGCAAAACAACGTTGCCTCCGCCTTCTCGGGCGTGATGCTCCACCCCATCCGCTGGTTGATAATCGGGACGAGGGCTACGACTCTTCCCGCTCGCCGCGTGGCCACATCCGTACCCGACGCGACGGCCATCACGAGCGTGTCGTCCGCGTAACACTACAGGCGCAGGCCGCGGTGCAGGGTAGGTCGCAACACAGCGTCTTACGCGATGTCCCGCAGAACTGTCCCTGAGTACCGATCGCTGTGGTACACCGCAGTACGTTGCCCTGGAGACTGTCGAGTACTGTCCTGGATAGTCGATCGAGCGCTCCGCCTAACAGTCGCCGATCACCGCCGTC
>NW_016986465.1:0-395 GCF_001483705.2 Eufriesea mexicana | reverse complement strand
CAGATACAAGCAGACTCTACTAGAGAACCCTAGTGCGCAGAAATCCAATGCATTGCAATGAATAGCACAAAAGCCGTAGACATCATGACCCAACCTGACATAACGTAACCAAACAGAACGTAGAATAGCTCAACCTAACGTGCAGTTACCGCTGCTCATGGCCTCCCAAGAGCAGAGCAGAATGTAGCAGAAAACTTTAGATAACAGAAATCGGCCGAAAATCAGTGTAAAGCACAAATGTTGAAGTAGCCTCTCCTAACCTAGCCAAACGTGACATACGCAAAGTTGCCCAGCTCAAACAATCATGACGAGACATCAATTACTAACCTACACAGAGAAATGCAGATTGTACTAGGGCACAGTAGTCCGCAGGAGTCCACCACATTGCTGTGAAC
>NW_016986464.1:0-469 GCF_001483705.2 Eufriesea mexicana | reverse complement strand
TTTCTTCGTCCTACTATCCACTAATATGTTCTGCTTGGCTCTGGGATGTCAGTAATCGTGGTCACGGCGCGTTAGGTCGTGTTATGTTACGCTTGTTTATTTTACGATTGGCTATGTTTTGGAGGTAATAGCTTTGACTGTAGTGCTGTACACTGCTTCTCGGTGGACTTGAGCGCTCCATATTGCTCTACTGTAACCTGCGCGTCTATGGGGAGGACAGCAATAGTGGTCTCGTCACGTTAGATTTAGTTAGGCTACGTTCGGTTTGGTTGTGTTAGTCTGGGCTATGTCTGTATAGCACTGACTTACGTGGTGTTGACTGCATTCGGCGGATTTCTGCGCTCCACTGTGTTCCAGTATGTTCTGCATGTCGCTGGGGTGGACAGCAATAGCGGTATCGAAACGATATGTTGATTTACATTGCGTCCGATTACGATACGCTTCGTTAGGTTAGTATATCTTAGACTTT
>NW_016986463.1:4550-5505 GCF_001483705.2 Eufriesea mexicana | reverse complement strand
GCACAATAGCCAAAGCTGCCTTGTCCTAACCTAACCAAAGATAGTATGAACGAACAGAACCTATCTCCACCTAACATGCATAGACCACTTTTGCTGACCTCTCCAGAGTAAAGAGGATAATACTCGAGAGCAGTAGAGCGCAGAAATACGACGCACTGCGGTGTAGAGCACAAAAGCCAAAGATATCCTGACCTAACGAGACCTAACCCAACTTAACCGAATGTAGCCTAACCCAATGTAACGTGCCAGTGCCATTAATGCTGGACCACCGAGGGACAAGCTGAACATGTTAGAGCAGAGTAGGACGCAGAAATCCCCCGAACAGCAAGAATAGCGCATAAGTCAAGGCTAGCCCCTCTTAACCTAACCAATCTCAATGTAACCAATCGTAACCATACTGAACCTTACCTGATGCGACCACTATTGCTGGACGCCCCTGGACCAAACAGAATACAGTAGAGCATAGTAGACCGCAGGAGTCCGCAGAATAATAGTGTACACCGCAAAAGTCAATGCTATCCTAACCTAAGACAAACGACCGTAGCCTAACCAAAAGTAGCCTAGCTCACACTAACGTGCCGAGGCTACTATTACAGGCCACCCCAGAGTCGAGCATAGTTTGGTAGAGCAATGTAGAGCGCAGAAATGCACCGAATAGCGGTGTATAGCATAAGAGACGCTGCTATCCTCTTCTAACCTTACTAATCGTAACATTGCCAAACGTGGCCTAACAAAACCTATCGTGCCGCGACCACTACTGCTGGCCTCCCCGGAGTCGCGCAGAATATAGTTGAGCGCAGTAGAGTGCAGAAAGCCACCAAATAGCAATGTGCATCTCCAAAGTCATAGATATCCTAACCAAATCATGCCTAACCTAGCCTAAGCAAATGTAGAATAACTAAACCTAACGAGCCGCGACCACTATTGATGGCTTCCCCAGAGACAAGCAGAGTTC
>NW_016986463.1:0-1433 GCF_001483705.2 Eufriesea mexicana | reverse complement strand
AATCTAGCCAAGCAATCGTAACCTATTTCAATCTAGCGTGCCGAGACCACTATTGCTTGCCTCCTCAGATCAAAGCAGAATATACTAGAGCACAGAAGACCGCAGTAATCCACCGCAGTGCAGTGTCTAGTGCAGAAGTCAAGGATATTCTATCCAAACCGGTCCTAACCTAACCTAACCGAACTTAGCCTAACAAAATACAACGTGCCGAGAATACTATTGCTCGCCTCCGCAGGGCCCAGCAGAGCATTCTTGCGCAATCTACTGCCCAGAAATCCACCGAGCAACCGTGTATATCGCAAAGGTCTGATTTACCCTGTCATAGCCCAACCGAACGTGACATAACTCAGCGTAACGTGCCGAGACCACTATTACCGGCTTGTCCAGAGAGGAGTAGAACATAGTAAAGCACGCGAGAGCGCAGGAACCCTCCGCATAACAGTGTATACCAAGAAAGTCAAATATACCCAAACCTAACCCAGACTAACTTAACGTAACTAAACGTAGCCTAACTCAACCTAACGGGCCGAAACAGCTTTTATTGGCCTCCCCAGAGTCGACCAGAGTATCGCGGAGCAACGTGGAGCGTAGAGACCCAACGAATCGCAGTGTATGGCACAAAAGTCACAGCTGTCACATCCTAACATTTCCAAGCGCGCTATAACCAAACGCAACCTAACTTAAACGTACGTGACGATAACTCTAATGCTGGCATCCCCAGGGCCAAGCAGAATATACTAGAGCGCAGTAGAGCACAGAAAGCCACTAAACAGCAGTGCATAGCACAAAATACAAAGATACATTAACCTAACGTCACATAACCTAACATAACCGAACGTAGAATAACTATGCCAAACGAGCTGAGACATTCATTTCTGCCCTCCCCAGAGTGAAGCACAATATACTAGAGCAGAGTATGTCGCAGGAACCCTTCGAATAGCAGTGTTATCACAAAAGTCAAAGCCATCCTCTCCTAATCTGACCAAACGTGAAATCGCCATACGTAACATCATCCACCTAACGTGCCTATGCCACTATTGCTGGCCTCCCCATCGCCAAGCAGATCACGTAAGAGGAGAGTTGGGCGTAGAAGTCCACAGTATGGCAGTGAATATCAGAAAAGTCAAAGCTACCCTTGCCTGACCCAAACAAACCTAACCTAACCAAACGTAACATAATTCAGCCTAACGTACCGGGAACACAGCTTGCGGCCTCCCCAGCCCCACGGAGAATAAGCGACAGCACAGCAGAGCGCAGAAATCCACCGCACTGCAGTGTATAGCGAAAAAGCCGTAGATATCCTAACCCAATCTGCCCTAACCTAACCAAACGAAACTACACCATAGCTGAATATAACCTAACGCCACCACTGCGCCTGGCCTCCTCAGAGCCATGCAGAATGTATTAGAGCACAGTAGGTGACAGAAATCCAC
>NW_016986462.1:0-372 GCF_001483705.2 Eufriesea mexicana | reverse complement strand
CTTTTGTGCTCTACAGTGCTTTTCGCTAGATTTCAGCGATCTACGGAGCTCTAGTATGTTCAGCTAGGCACTGTGAAGGCCAGAAAATGTTGTCTGGGCGCGTTATATTCAATTATGTTACGTTCCACTATATGAAGTTTGGATAGGTTAGGATAGGAAAGAGTTGACTCCTGTGCTTTACACTGTTATTCGGTGGATTTGTACGCACCACATATCTCTACTACACTCTGCGCGAATCAGTGGAAGCCAGCAATAGCTGTCGTGGCACCGTGGGTTGTGTCATGTTTTGTTCGGTTATGTGCAATACTTGTCTCGGCACCATATGTAGAGTTATGCTACGTTCGTTTAGGCTAGTTTGGGACAGGTTTGGTC
>NW_016986461.1:0-1382 GCF_001483705.2 Eufriesea mexicana | reverse complement strand
CCTGGGGATTCCAGCAATAGTATTCTTGACGCGTTAGGCTCAGTTGGGTTGCGTTAGGTTATGCTACGCTTGGTTTGGTTCCGATAGTGCAGCTTAGACTTTTGTGCTATACACTGCTGATTTCTGCGCTGTAGTGTGCTCCAACACCCTCTGCTTGGCGCTGTGGATGCCAGCAATGGTGGTCTCGTCACGTATGGCTGATTTACGCTTCTTTCGTCTAGGTAAGGTAATGTCACGTTGGGTTAGGCTTTTTTGAATTTTGTGCTTTGCGCTATGTTGCGGAGGAGTCCTGCCCTCTCCTGCGCTCTAGTATATTCTGCTTTGCTCTGGGGAGGTCAGCAATAATGGTCAAGGAACGTTAGGCTGTGTTTGTTTACGTTTGGTTTCATTAAGCTTTGTTATGTTAGGCTAGCATAGCTATGTCTTTTGTGCTATACACTGCTCTTCGGGGGACTTATGCACACTTCTGTTCTATAACATTCCCTGCTTTGCTCTGGGAATTCCAGAAACAGCGGGCACAGCGCGGTAGGATCGATTATGTTATGTTTGTATATGTTAGGTTTGTTCTCGTTAGGTTAGGATTGATTGAACCCCTGCGCTCTACTCTGACATAACACGCCCTACTTGGCGATGGGGAGTCGAGCAATAGTTGGCTAGGCACGATAGGTTTGGATTGATTATGCTTGGATGGGTTAGGTTAGAAGACGTTAGGTTGTATTTCTTACTCTCCTGCCTTACGCTCCAATGCGGCGAATTTCTGCTGCCTACTGCGCTTTAGTCTATTCTGCCTGGCTGTGGGGTGTTCTGCAATGGCGGTGTAGGCACTTACGTCTGAGTTAGGTTGCGTTAGATTGTGTTACGTTCCGTTAGGTTGCGATAAGGTAGTCTAGTCTGTGAGCTGTACACTGCCCTTCGGCGGATTATTGCGCTCTACATTCCTCTACTATACTCTGCTCGACCCTCGGCATACGAGCAATAGTGGTCGCCACACGTTAGGTCGAGCTAGATTACGTTTGGTTGTGTTGGGTCCCGCTGGGTTAAGCTGGGGTAGCCATGACTTTTGTGCTACACATTACAATTCTATGGGCTTCTTAGCATTATTGTGCGCTAGCGCACTCTGCTTGCTTCCGGGGACGCCAGGAATAGTGGTTGTGGCACGTTCGGTGGAATTTGGCTACTTTCGGGTATGTTAGGTTAAGTTAACTTTGGTTAGGGTGGCTTTGAGTTTGGCGCTGTACACAGATATTCTGTGGATTTCTGCGCTCTCCTGTGCGCTAGTATACTCTGCTAGGCTATGCGGAGGCCAGAAACTGTGGTCTCGCCATTTGATTTTGGGTTGGGCTACGTTTGGCTAGGTTCCGTTACTTTGGGTTAGGTTCGTG
>NW_016986460.1:0-741 GCF_001483705.2 Eufriesea mexicana | reverse complement strand
CCTCGCCAAATATGAGCAGACTATAGTAGAGCAACGTAGAGGTTTGCATTCGACCCAAAAGCTGTGTGTGGCACAAGAGTCATTGGTACCCTGACCAAACATGAGCTAACCCATCCTAACGACACGTAGCCCAGCTTAACGTAAAGTGTCGTTTACACTATTGCTGGCACTCCCAGAGCCAAGCTAAACATATTAGAGCAAAGCCGATTGCAGAAATCCGTCGAATAGCAGTGTAGTGCTGATAAGTCAAAGCAATCCTCTCCTAGCCTAACCAAACTTAGCATAGCCAAACGTAACCTAACAAAGCCTAACGTGCCGCGGGTACTATTGCTGGCCTCCCCAGAGTCAGGCAGGACATACTAGATCACAGTAGAGCGCAGAAATCCTCCGAATAGCAGTGTACAGTGCAATAGTGGAATCTAACCTCGCCAAAAAATGCACGACCCATCATAACCGAACGTAGACTCTCTCATCGTTACGTGCCGAGACCAATATTCCTGGCATTCCCAGAGCCAAGCTGAAAATATTAGAGCACCGTGTGGCGCAGAGTTCCACCTAATAGTAGTGTACAGCTTTAAAGACGAAGCTATCCCCTCCTAACCTAGCCAATCCTAAAATAACCGAACCTAACATAACACAACCTAGCGTGTCGCGACATCCATTGCTGGCCTCCCCAGGGAAAAGCAGAAAATATTAGTGGAGAGTAGAACGCAGAAATCCGCTCAATCGCGCTGTACATCA
>NW_016986459.1:0-456 GCF_001483705.2 Eufriesea mexicana | reverse complement strand
ATTCTATAACAGGTTATTGATTTTGAATAGATCTATTCTCTGGCAAGTAGATGGCTGTACTTGACATTGTATGAAGGCGCTGGGCGGTCTATTCACCAAGCTATAACAGGTCTAAGATTTTGAATAGACATATTCTCTGTAGTAGGCTGTACTTGCCGTTGGTTGCAGACGATAGGCCAACTATTCACCAAGCTATAACAGATTATAGATTTTGAATATACCTATTCTTTGGCAAGTAGATGGCTGTACTTGCCATTCGATTGGGTGCGATACGCGATCTATTCACCAAGCTATAACAGGTTATAGATTTTGAATACAAATATTCTCTGGCTAGTAGATGGCTGTACTTGCCGTTGTTTGAAGGCGTTAGGCGACCTATTCACCAAGCTAAAGCAGATTATATAATTTGAATAGACCTATTCTATGGCAAGTAGAAGGCTGTACTTGCCATTGGAT
>NW_016986458.1:0-778 GCF_001483705.2 Eufriesea mexicana | reverse complement strand
GTTTGTTTGGGATATGTCTCGATAGATCTGACTTTCGTGGTATATGCAGATATTAGGTGGATACCTATGCTCTATTGTGCTTTACTGCTTCCTGCTTGGCCCGTGGGAGTCCATCAATATTGGTCTCGTCACGTTACGCTCAGTTATGCCACATTCAGTTAGGTTAGGTTAGGACAGGATAGGTTAGGATTTCCATAACTTTTGTGCTTTACGCAGTAATGCGGCGGTTTTCTGCGCTCTACGGTGTTCTAGTATATTCTGCTTGACTCCAGGGTTGTCAGCAATATTGGTCTAGGCACGTTACGTTGAGTTATGTTACGTTTGGTTATGTGACGGTTGCTTACGTTACGTTTGGATAGGTTAGGCTAGGGAAACTTTGACTCTTGCGCTTCAGGCAGTTATTCGGTGGATTTCTGCCCACTACTGTAATCTAATATGCCCTGTTTTGATCTGGCGTGGCCAGAAATGTTGGCCGCCGCGCGTTAGAATGGTTTGTGCTACGTTTCGTTAAGTTGGGTTTGTTTGGCTTAGGTTAGGATATCTTTGACTTCTGTGCTATACACCGCTATTCGGAGAATTTCTGCGCTTTGGTGTGCTCCAGCGTATTCTGCTTGGCTATGTGGGGGCCAGCATTATAGGTCTCGGCTCGCTATTTCGAGTTATATTGCGTTTGGTTATGTCACGATTGGTTAAGTTAGGATAGCAGCGCTTAGACTCTTGTGCTGTACGCTGCAATTCGGTGGATTCCTGCGTTCTACGTTGCTCTACCAAACTCTGC
>NW_016986457.1:0-704 GCF_001483705.2 Eufriesea mexicana | reverse complement strand
GAGTTAGGCTATGTTTGGTTATGTTCCGTTGGTTTGGGTTAGGCTTGGGTAGCTATGACTTTCCTGATGCACACTGCGATTGCGAGAACTTCTGCGTTCTACTCTCTACTAATGTGCTCTGCCTGGCTCTAGGGAGGCCAGCAACAGTGGGCGCGTCAGGATGCTCCAGAGCGGACTACATTGCGGAAACCCGCTGAATGGCAGTGTATAGCACAATTAGTCAAAGCTATCCTCCCGTAACTTGACCAACCGTAGCATGCCCAAACGTAACTTAACTCAGCTTAACGTGCAGCGACCACTATTTCTGGCCTCCACAGCGTCGAGCAGAGTACAGTAGAGTTGAGCAGGGTGCAGAAATCCACCGAATAGCAGTGTTTGCCTACAAAGTAAGAGCGATCCAAACCCAACCCGCACAAACATAACCCAACCAATCGTAACCTAACACAACCTGTCGTGGCATGACTACTATTACTGGCCTCCCCAGATTCGAGCAGGATGTAGTAGAGCACAGAAGAGCGCAGAAGTGCTCCAAATAGCGTTTTATAGCACAAAAGACAAAGGTATCCCTTCCTAACACAAACATACCTAACCCAACGAAACGTAACCTGACACACTCTAATGCTCCGCGGCGACTGTTTCTAGCATTCCCAGACCAAAGCAGGGAGTATTCAATTGCAGTATTTCACAGAAATTCACCGAATGGC
>NW_016986456.1:0-955 GCF_001483705.2 Eufriesea mexicana | reverse complement strand
TGCTCTACTGTATTCCGGTTGTCTCTGCGGTGGTCAGCAATAGTGGTCTAGACACGTTAGGTTATCTTAGGCTACGTTTGGTTAAGTTATGTTCGGCTAGATTAGGCCTAGATTAGGCTAGGATAGCTTTGCATTTTGTGACATAAACTGTTATTCGGTGGATTTCTGCTCTCTAGCGTATAACAATATGCTCTGCCTGTCTCCGGCGAGGCCGGAAATATTGGTCTCGGCACGTTAGTTCGAGTTATGTTACGTTTGGTTATGATAGGCTAGTTTGTGCCAGGCTAATACAGCTTCGCCTTTTCTGCTATGAACTGCCATTATATTGGCTTCTGCGCTCTACTCTCCTCTAATATGTTCTGTTTGACCATGTGTATGTAAGCAACACTGGTCTCGGCCCTTTACGCTGTGTCTGATAACGCTTGGGTATGATGTGTTACGTCGGGTTAGGTTAAGATAGCTTTTGCTTTCGTGCTCAGCATAGATATTCTATGGACTTCTGTGCTTTACTGTGCACTACCCTTTTCGCGCCACGTGATATGTCACGTTTGGTGGGTTTGGTTGAGTTTGGTTTGTTGAGTGTATCTTCGACTTTTGTCCTATTCACTGCAATGCGGCAGATTCCTACGCGCTACTGGTCTGTAGTATATTCTGCTTGGCTCTGCGGAGGCCAGGAAAAGCGGTCTCGGCACGTTAGGTTTTGTTATGTTGCACTTGGTTATGTTACGTTTGGCCTGGTTAGGCAAGTATAGCTTTGGCTTCTGTAATATAAGTTGCTATTTGGCGTGCTTATGCGCTCCACTGTGATCTAATACTCCCTGCTTTGATCTGGGAGTGTTTGAAATAGTGCCCGTGGCTCGTCATGATTTGTTAGGTTACGCTTGGTTAGAATAGGTATGTGTGATTTGGGTTAGGATATCTTTGACTTTCGTGGTATACACTGAGATTCTATGGA
>NW_016986455.1:0-599 GCF_001483705.2 Eufriesea mexicana | reverse complement strand
CTTCCTCCTTAGTTATGCAAGAATGATAGCCCACCACTGTATTAGTCGAAAATGTCAATGAAATCGAATTTTCGAGCCTGATGCTACGGCATTGCATTGGCTATAGCACGCCAGTAGAATCTTTCCTCCTTATTAATGCAAGGACATGGACGGCAGTCACGACGATATTAGTCGAAAATGTCAATAAAAATATATTTTCCAGCCCGATTCTGAAGCATTGAAGTGGCTATAGGTCGCCAGTAGCATCTTTCCTCCTAATTTATGCAGGGATGTCAGCTCACCACGATATTAGTCGATAATGTCGATGAAACTGTGTTTTCCATCCAGATACTACAGAATTCCATTGGCCATAGCTCGCCAATAGAATCGTTCCACCGTATTTATGCAAGAAAGTTACCTCACCACTATATTAGCCGATAATGTCAATAAAGTTGCATTTTCGAGGCAGATTCTATAGCATTGTAATGGCTATAGCACGGCAATAGTGTCTTCCGTCATTATTTATACAAGAAAGATTCCACACAACGAAATTAGTAGAAAGTTTTATTAAAATTGAATTTTCGATTCAGATTCTATAGCATTGTAATGGCTATAGCACG
>NW_016986454.1:0-993 GCF_001483705.2 Eufriesea mexicana | reverse complement strand
TAGACTTTTGTCATGTCCGCGGATACCTGCGCTCTACTGCGTTTCAATGTTTTCTGCTTGACTATGTCGAGGCCAGTAATAGAGTCCTCGGCACGTTAGTTTAAGCTATGCTACGGTCCGATGGGCTAAGTCATGGAGGTTTGTATATGTTTGGTTAGTATAGCTTTGAACTTTGTGCTGTACACTACTATTCGGTCGATACCTGCGCACTGCATTACTCTACAAGAATCTGCAAGTCTCTGGGGAGGCCAGCAATAGCGGTCGTGGCAAGTTTGGTTGAGTTATGTTGCGCTTGGTTATGGTCTGTTTGGTCGAGTTTGGTCAGGGCTGCAATGACTTTTGTGCCATACACTGCTATTCGGTGGATTTCTGCTCTCTGCTGTGCACTAGTGTATTCTGCTTGGCTATGGGGATTCCAGCAGTAACAGTCTCACTACGTTTGTCTGATTCATGTTGCGTTTGCTTATGTTAAATTTGGTTACGCTAGGACAGCGTAGCTGTGACTTTTAATGATGTACACTGCATCGCGGATGATTTCTGCGATCTACATTCTCTATTATAGACTGCTTGCCTCTCGGGTGGCCAGCAGTAGTGCTCGCCGCATGCTAGTTTGAGTTAGATTACGTTTGGCTAGGTTGTGTAGGCAGCTTTGACTTTTGTGCTACGCACTGCTATTCTTTGGTCCTCTGTGCTCCTCTGTGCGCCAACACGCTCTGCTTGTCTACGCGTACGCCAGGAATAGTGCTTGCGGCTCGTTAGGTTGAGTTACGTTAAGTTCCGTTAGGTTAGGTTTGGCTACGTTAGGATAGTGTAGCATCGACTATTGTGCTGTGCACTGCGATTCTATGGACTTCTGCGCTCTACTCTCCTCTAAGGTGTTCTGCTTGTCTCTCAGGAGTGCAGCAGTAGGGGCCCCGGCAGGTTAGGAGGTGTTAGGCTAGGCTTTGTTACGTTACGTTCGGTTAGGTTAGGGTAAGATGGCTTTGACTTTTT
>NW_016986453.1:0-594 GCF_001483705.2 Eufriesea mexicana | reverse complement strand
ATGTATGGACAAATGTATTTGTGTATGTATGGATGTATGTATTGATGTATGTATGGATGTATGGATGTACGGATGGATGGATTTTTGTATGGACGTATGAATGTATGGAGGTATGGATGGATGGATTTATGGATGTACGGACCTATGAATGCATGGACGTGTGGTTGGGCGAATTTACGGTTGGTCGGATGAGTGGATGCATGGATGTATGGATGTATGCATGTGTGGATGTATGGATGTGTTTTTGTACGTATGTATGTATGTACGGGTGTGTGGCTGTTTGGATGTATATATGTGTGGATTTTTGAATTTATGTATGGATGTATTGATGTATGTATAGGTGTATGGATGGGTAGATGGATTGTTGGATGGATGTATGGATCGATGGATGTATGGAAGTGTGGATATATGGATGTATGGATGTATGGAAGGATGGCTTGTATGGATGGATGGCTGTATGGATGGTATGAGGTATGGATGGACGGATGCACGTATGTACGGAAGTATGGTTGTATATATCCATGGATGTACGGATGTGTGGAATAATGAATGGACGGATGTATGGATGGATGGATGTATGGATGTATGTATGGA
>NW_016986452.1:0-632 GCF_001483705.2 Eufriesea mexicana | reverse complement strand
CTCCCCAGAGCAAAGCATAGCGTACTAGAGTACAGCATGGCCCAGAAATGCAACGAAGAGCAGAGTATGGCACAAAAGTCAAAACTGCCCTCTCCGAACATAACTAAACGTAACATATCCAAACATAACCTAACTAAAACCAAAGATCCGAGAACAGTGCTACTGTCCTCCTCAGAGCCAAGCAGAGAATATTAGTGCACTTTCGTGCGCAGAAATCCAACGAAGATCAGTGTATGGAGCAAAAGTCAAAACTGCCCTCTCACAACCTAACCTAACCTGAGATAACCAAACGTAACAAAACAGAAACTAATGTGCCACGACCACTATTGCTGACCTCTCTGGGGTCGAGTGGAGTATAGTAGAGGACAGTAGAGCGTAGAAATTCATCGGATAACAGTGCATACCACGAAAGCCAAAGCTACCCAGGCCTAACCATAGCTAACGTAATGTAGCCAAACGAAGCCCACCTCAACCTAACGCACGGAGACAACAGTCACAGGCCTCCCCAGAGCCAAGAAGAACATACTAGAGCACAGTAGGTCGCAGAAATCCACCTAAGGGCATACTGTATCACTAAAGCCAAAGCAATCCTCTCCTAACCTAACCAATCGTAACAAAACCAAGCGTAACCT
>NW_016986451.1:0-885 GCF_001483705.2 Eufriesea mexicana | reverse complement strand
CCAAACGTAGCAAAACAAAACGCTACCTAACTCATCCTAACAATACGAGACCGCAATTGCTGTCCTTCATAAAGACAATGATAATGTACTAGAGCACAGTAGTACGCAGAAATCCTCCCAACCCCGCATTGCCGTGAATAGCACAAAAGTCGAAAGTGCCCTATCCTAACACGACATAACCTAACATGACGATACGTAATCTATCTCAACATAACGAGCTGAGACCACTGTCGCTGTCCTTCAAGCAGAAAATGCTGGAACACAGTAGAGCGCAGAAATCCGCACATAGCTGTGTATAGCATAAAAGTCAAAGTTGCCATATCCTAATATACCCAACCTTAACATAACCAGACGTAACATAACTCAGCCTAACGTACACCGACCACTATCGCTGGATTCCACAGAGTCTAGCAGAACTAACAAGAGGGCATTAGGGCACAGGGGCACATAGATCCGCAGTGTATAGCACGAAAGTCATTTCTATCCAGACCTAACCCAAGCTAACGTAGCATAACATAACGTAGCATACCTCAACGCAACGTGCAGTGACCACTATTGCTGTCCCTAGAGTCAAGCAGAGCTACTAGAGGACAGTAGAGCGCAGAAATCCATGGGATCGCAGCGTACAGCACAAAAGGTAAAGCTGTCCCGATAAAACTTATCCTGACCCAGTCAAACCGATCGTAACATGACACAATGTAAC
Organism: Eufriesea mexicana; assembly: GCF_001483705.2. Classification (NCBI taxonomy): domain Eukaryota; kingdom Metazoa; phylum Arthropoda; class Insecta; order Hymenoptera; family Apidae; genus Eufriesea; species Eufriesea mexicana. The sequence goes on along the minus strand of NW_016986451.1, from coordinate 182 downwards.
GTGCAAAGGCCGCTATTGCTGGCCGTCCCAGACACAAGCTGAAAACATTAGAGCACTACAGGGCGCAGAAATCCACCTAATAGCAGACTATTGCACTAAAGTCAGAACAATCCTCCCCTAACCGAACCAAATGTAACATAACCAAAGGTGCCGCGACTCAACGTAAGGTGCCGCGACCACCA
>NW_016986450.1:0-920 GCF_001483705.2 Eufriesea mexicana | reverse complement strand
TGTTACGTTTGGTTATGTTAGGTTAGGCAATGTTTGGTTAAGATAGCTTTGACTCTCGTGCTACACACTTTCATTCGGTGTATTTCTGTGGTCTGCTGTGCTCTACCATATTCTGCTTCGCTATGTGGAGGCCAGGGACAGTGGTCGCTGCAAGTTATTTTGAGATATGGTACATTCGGTTAGGTTAGGCTAGATCAGTTTATGCTAGGGTACCTACGACTTTTGTCCTATTCACTACGATGCGATGGATTTCTGAGCTATACTGTGCCCTTTTAAATTCTGCTTGCCTCCGCGGAGGCCAGCGGTAACGTTCCGGGCGTGTTAGGTTGGGTTAGGCTCAGCCCGGGTGTGTTACGTGTGGCTAGGTTAGGAAATGCTACTTTGACTATTGTGCTGTACACTGATATTCGGTGGATTCCTGCGACCTAATGTGCCCTAATGTGCACTGCCTGGCACTGGGGAGGCTAAGAGCAGCGTTCGCGGCACGCTATATGGAGCAATGCTACGTTTCGATGTGTTTGGTTAGGTCAGGCTATGCAATTGCTTCACTGCAATGTGGTGGATTCCTGCGCACAAGTGTACCCTACTATACTCTGCTCGACTCTGTGCTTGCGAGCAGTTGTTGCCCTGGCACGTTCGGTTCGAGATATTTTACGTTTGGGTAGGTAAGGTTAGGTTAGTTTAGGTTTAGTTTGGTTAAGGTGGCTTCGACTTTCGTGCTACACACTGTTATTCGGTGGATTTCAGTAATCGACTATGCTCCACAACATTCTGCTTGGCTCTGGGGAGGCCAGGTGATGTGGTCGCGGCACGTTGCTTTGAGATAAACTACGCTTGGTTGTGTCAGGTTAGGTTATGTAAGGTTTGGATATATTCGACTTTTGTGCTACACACTGCAATGCGATGTGTTTCTGCGCACT
>NW_016986449.1:0-968 GCF_001483705.2 Eufriesea mexicana | reverse complement strand
CATTAGCCCTCGTGACAGGTATTTCTGCTTATTATGGTCAACTTATTAGAAATCCAATATTCGATAGTACCATTTCCTCAATATTTGGTAAAAAGGTAGGTTTAGATAAATGAAACTTTCAAAACCCAATTAATAAAATAAAAGTAATTCATTATAGTAGCAAAAAGATATCAGATTTAGGAAGTATTTGTGTACCAAATTATGGTAAGTGTATAACTAGTATAGTTGATCCAGTTGCACCAACTCCTGCAGCTATAATTCCTCTTACTACAAGTACAAGTACAGCAACTGCTGAAATACCACCATGACCGTTATCCAGTACAAATAATAGTCCTAATAATTTAATGGTTTGAGATACTTATGTTTCATTAAATGCTTATGGCATTACAAATCTTATTGCAGGATTAACAGAACTAATACCAAATAGATTTGAAACCATTCGTAAGATAGCAAATATGGGTACTGGCATCTGTTTAATAAGTTGTGGTGTAGTAATAGGTATTAATAATGACTCTATGAGTGCTTGTGCTATACCAGCAATTACTCCTATTGTACAAGTGAAATTATACACAATTTAATACATATGGAAAGAAAATATGATATAGAAATGCAAGAAACTCCATTTACAAATGAATCAGCACAATTAATTAATAGTATCAATTTAGATAATAGACTTTCAATGAATTGTGGAACAAATAGTCAATGTGGCAGTGATAATATGAGTGAAGTTTGTATTAATGCAAATTTAGAATTTGACAAAATTATTATCACTCATAAAAAAAGGGAAAAAGAAACAAAGAATGATTATTTATTAAAATATAAGGTTAAAAATATTAATGAAGCAAAATATGAAGTATTTACTAAAATTGAGAATGCTATTAATTTTCATAAGAATTATAAACGTTATATATTAGGTAATGTCCTTATTACACATTATAAAATATTAGTAATAGAATTAGATATGAAAT
>NW_016986448.1:0-449 GCF_001483705.2 Eufriesea mexicana | reverse complement strand
TACGTTATTTTCAGTTATGCTACGATCGGTTAGGTTAGGTTTGGCCGGGTTGGGGCAAGCATCCACGACTTTCGCAACATACACAGCTATCCGGTGCATTTCCGCGCCCTACATTGCTGTAATATACTCTGCTCGTCTCTGTGGAAGCGTGCAATGCCGGTCGTGGCACGGTACTTTGAATTAGGTTTGGTTTGGTTAGATTTGGTTGGGCTATGTTTGTTTAGGATGGCCTTGACTTTCGTGCTATACTCTGTCATCCGGTGCTCTTCTGTGGTTTACTGTGCTCTGCTACACTTCGCTTTGCTCCGTAGAGGCCGGGAGCCGTGGTCGCTGCACGTCATGGAGGGCTATGCTGCGTTTGTTTGGGTTAAATTATGTCAAGTTATGTTAGGATATCTACGTCTTTCGTGCTATTGACTGCAATGCGAGGGATTTCTACGCTCTACTGT
>NW_016986447.1:0-714 GCF_001483705.2 Eufriesea mexicana | reverse complement strand
TGAAACCAGCATTGCTGGACTCCCCAGAGCCAAGCAGGACATATTAGAGCAAGTAGAAGGTAGAAATGCACCGTATAACAATGTATAGCACGAAAGTCTAGGGTGACGTTCCCTAACCTAACAAAGCTTAACGTAACCCTAGGTAATGTAACTCATACTATCTTGTCGAGGACACTATTGCTGGCCCCCAGTGCCAAGCAAAATATACTAGAGAGTAGTAGAGCGCATAAACTTACCGCATTGCTGTGTATAGCACAAAAGTCAAAGGTACCCAAATCCAACGTGACCGGAGATAACCTAACAAAACGTAGTCTAACTTAACTTAACGTGCCGCGACCGCCGTTGATATACTCCATGGGGCCAAGCAAAGCGTATTGGAGAAGAGCAGAGCGTATAAATCCACCGAAAAGCAGTGCATGGCGCAAAAGTCTAAGTGGCATATCCCGACCAAGCCAAACGTAACATTCCCAAACGTAACCTAACCCAACCTATAATGGCGAAACCACAATTTCTGGCCTACACGGACGCAGGCGGTATGTTATACAGCACAGTGGTGCGCAGAAATCCACCGAATTGCTGTGAATAGCACAAAAGTCGAAGGTATCCTGACACGAACTGGCAAAACTTAACCTAACCGAACGTAGCCTCACTCAACCTAACGTGCTAAGGCCAATATTGCTGCGCTCCCCAGGGCCAAGCAGAACATACTTGAGC
>NW_016986446.1:0-469 GCF_001483705.2 Eufriesea mexicana | reverse complement strand
CTTGGAAGGACTCCTTAGTTCTACAGTACTGTAATATTTTCAGCTTGGCTCTGGGAAGGCCAGAAAGAGTGGTCTCGGCACGTTATGTTGTGTCATGTTACGTGCGGCTTGGTTGGGTTAGGCCGTGTTTGGAAAGGATATCTTTAACTTTTGTGCTGTAAACTGCTATTCGGCGGATTTCTGCGCTCTACTGTGCTCTGGTACGTCCTGCTCGGCACTGGGGATTGCTGCAACCGCGGTCTCGGCACGTTAGCTTGAGTTATGTTACGTTTGGTTTCGTTATGGCTGGTTAGGTTAGGAGTGTGTGGCTCCGACTTTAGTGTTATAATCTGCTATTAGGTGGATTTCTGTCCCCTACAGAGCATTAATATTTCCAGCTAGGCTCTGGGGAGGCCAACAGCAATTATCTCAGCACGTTATGTTGAGTCATGTTACATTCGGTTAGGTCTGGTCAGGCTGACTTTGGTGA
>NW_016986445.1:0-315 GCF_001483705.2 Eufriesea mexicana | reverse complement strand
CCGCAGTGTACAGCAGAAAATCCAAATCGGTCCAAACCTAGCCCAAGCAAAGGTAACCTAACCGCACATAACACAACTGACCGTAATGCGCAGCGGCCACTATTGCTGGACTCCCCAGGGCCAAGAAGAATATTTTAGAGCACAGTAGAGAGCAGAAATGCATCGAATAGCACTGTGTAGCACGAAAGTCGAAGCTATCCTTACTAAACGTAAACTAACCCAACACAATCAAACGTAACAATACTCAGCCAAGAGTGCCGCGTCCACTACTGCTCTCCTCCCATGAGTCGAGCAAAGTATATATGTGTAATATAG
>NW_016986444.1:0-575 GCF_001483705.2 Eufriesea mexicana | reverse complement strand
TGTTTGGTAAGGCTAGGTTGCATCCGCGTTTGTTATGTTTGGAGAGGTTAGGATAGTATTGTCCAGACTTTTGTACTGTACAGTGATATCCGCGGACGTCTGCGATCTGTACTGTGTTCTAATAATCTCTGCTTGGCTCTGGGGAGGCCAGCAATAGTTGCCTTGGAACGTTAGGTTGTGCCAGGTTACGTTTGCTTAGTTTAGGTTAGGAGAAGTTAGGTCAGGATACCTTCGACTTTTGTGCTATTCACTGCAATGCGGTGGATTTCTGCGCACTACTGTGCTCTAGTGCACCTTGCCATTCCCTGAGGAGGCCAGCAATAGCTCTCTCGTAATGTTAGGTAGAGTTAGGTTACGCTTGGGTATGTTACGCTAGGCTAGGTTAGCATACGCTACTTTGACTTTTGTGATTTACAATGACATTAGGTGGATTTCTGCGCTCTAGCGCGCCCTGATATGCTCTGCACGGTTCTGGGGTGTCCAGTAATGGTGGTCTCGGCACGTTAGTTTGTGTTATGTTTCGTTTGGTTAGGATAGGGTGGGAAGGCTTCGTCAGGGTCTCCTTGACGTTTGGT
>NW_016986443.1:0-1669 GCF_001483705.2 Eufriesea mexicana | reverse complement strand
CATTGCAGTAGAATCTGACTGGAAGGCTCAATTCTATTGACTTCCACGCCTAATATCGTGGTGAGCAACCTCTTCTGCGTAAATAAGGTGGAAAGATACTATTGGTTTGCTATAGCGATTGCATTGCAATAGAGTCAGACTGGAAAGTTCAATTTCATTGATATTGTCGACAAATATGGTGGTGTGCAAACATTTTGGCATTAATCAGGATGGAATATTCTATTGGATTGGTATAGCCAATGCATTGCCATAGAATCTGACTGGGAAGTCCAATTTTATTGACGTTTTCGGCTAATATCGTGGAGAGCATGCTTTTCTGCGTGAATAAGGAGGATGGATCATAATGGTTTACTATAGCCAATGCATTGCCATAGAATCTGACTGAAAAGTCCAATTTTATCGACATTTTCGACCAATATCGTGGTGAGCATGCTTTTCTGCATAAATAGGCAGGTAAGATAATATTGGTTTGCTATAGCGATTGCATTGCAATAGAGTCAGACTGGAAAGTCCAATTTCATCGACATTGTCGACAAATATGGTGGTGTGCAAACATTTTGGCATTAATCAGGATGGAATATTCTATTGGATTGGTATAGCGAATACATTGCCATAGAATCTGACCGGAAAGTCCAATTTTATTGACGTTTTCAACTAATATCGTGGTGAGCATACTTTTCTGCTTGAATGAGAAAATATCCTATAGGTTTGCAATAGCCATTGCAATGCACTGGAATCTGACCGAAAAGTTCAATTTTATTGAAATTTTCGACAAATATCGTGGCGGGCAACTTTTCTGCGTAAATAAATGGGAGACATAAGATTGGATTGCTATAGCCACTGCAATGCAATAGAGTTCGACTGAAAAATTTAGTTTTGTTGACATTTTCGACTAATTCCGTGGTAAGGGAACAATTCTGAATAAATAAGGGGAAAAGATACTATTGGTTTGGAACAGCTATTGCATTGCAATAGAATATGAGTGAGAAGATAAATTCTATTGTTATTTCCGAACAATATCGTGGTGAGCAACATTTTCCGCGTAAATAAGGTGGAAAGATACCATTGGTTTGCTACAGCTATTGCAGTGCAATAGAATCTGACTGAGGGGTTCAATTCAATTGACATTTACGACCAATATCGCGGTGAGCATGCATTTTAGCATACGTAGGGATGAAAGATACTATTGGTTTGCTATAACCATTGCATGTCAACAGCATATGACCGAAAAGTTCAATTTAAAAGTTCAATTCCATTGACATTTTCGACTAATATCGTGGTGAGAATGCTTTTCTGCGTGAATAAGGGGGAAATATCATATTGGTCTGGTATAGCCAATGCATTGCCATAGAATCTGACTGGAAAGTCCAATTTTATTGACATTTTCGACCAATATCGTGGTGAGCATGCTTTTCTGCGTGAATTGGCAGGTAAGATCCTATTCGTTTGCTATAGCCATTGCATTGTGATAGAATCAGACTGAAAAGATCAATTCGATTGGCATTTCCGAACAATATCGTGGTGAGCAACATTTTCAGCGTAAATAAGTCGGAGAGAACCTATTGGTTTGATATAACCATTGCATTTCAATACAATCTGACTGAACAGTTCATTTCTATTGACAATTTCGACTAATATGGTGGAGTGTAAACTTTTCAGCATAAATGAG
>NW_016986442.1:0-318 GCF_001483705.2 Eufriesea mexicana | reverse complement strand
GTGGTACGTTACGTTGAGCTATGTTGCGTTTGGTCGAGCTAGGTTAGGTTATATCTGAGAATGAAAGCTTTTACTTTCGTGCAATACCCTGCTGTTCGGTGGGTTTCTATAATCTACTGTGCTGAAATACATTCTGCTAGGCTCTGCAGATGCCAGGGGAAGTTGCCGCGGCACGTTGCTTTGAGCTATGCTACGCTTGGTTATGATAGGTTTGGTCACGTTAGGTTAGGATATCTACGGCTTTTGCGCAATTCGCTGCAATGCGTTTATTTCTGCGGAACACTGTATCCTAGGACATTCCGCTTGTCCCTGCGAGAG
>NW_016986441.1:0-662 GCF_001483705.2 Eufriesea mexicana | reverse complement strand
CCATCCTCTCATACTTCCAGCCATCCATACATGCATACATATAGAGATCCATGCATCCATACAACCGTTCATACATACATTCGTACCTTCACACATAAATAAATCCATACATCCATACATCCATAACTCTCCATACATCCATACATACATCTATACACACATCCGTACATACATCCATCGATCCACCCATCCATAAATCCATTCATCCACCAATCCATAAATCCATCCAACCATAGACCCAGCCATCCATACATTCATGCATCCATACATCCGTCCATCCGCACATCCATCTATCCATAAGTCCACCCTCGATCTAGCCATCCATACAACCATCCACCAATCCATCCATCCATCCATACATACGTACATACATCAATACATCCATCCATCCGTACATATATGCATACACCCGTAAATCCATAAATTCGTACATCCATACGTCCATACATCCATAGAACCATACATCCATACATTCATGCATGCATACAACCATACATTCTTACATCCATACATTCATACATACATACATCCATACATGCATAAATACATACATCCACACACCCATACATCCATGCATCCATACATACATCCATTCCTCTATCCATCCATACATCAATTCTATCTTTCTTCCATTCATCCGTACATCCGTTCATCCACACCCC
>NW_016986440.1:0-881 GCF_001483705.2 Eufriesea mexicana | reverse complement strand
ATAGGAGTCTATAGCTCAAAAGTCGGAGGTACCCTCTGCTAGCCTAACCAAACGTAACGTAACTAAACGTAGCCTAACACAATCTATGGTGACGCGACAACTATTGCTTGCCTTTCAGTGCCAAGCATAACACATTAGGGGAGAGTGGGGATTGGAAATACATAGAATCTCGGTTTACAGCAGAAAAGTCAAAGCTATCCAATCCGAACACAAACAAATGAAACGTAACCGCACCTAGCCTTATTTAGCCTAGCGTGCCGAGACCACTATTGCTAGCATCCCAAGAGCCAAGCAGAGTATAGCAGAGAAACGCAGGACGCTGAAATCCATAGGGCAGCAATGTATAGCACAAAAGTCAAAGCTGCCCCTATCAAACATAACCAAACCTGGACTAACCAAACGTAACGTAACTCAAACTATCTAGCCGCAACCGCTTTTCCTGGCGTCCCCAGATACAAACAGAGCGTGGTAGCGCACAATTTAGTGCAGATGTACGTAGAATAGCAGGGAGTAGCACAAAATGAGTAGCACAAAGGGCGGAACTATCCTAACCTAACGCAATGTAACTTAACCATACCACACGTAATCTATCATAACATAACGTGCCGTCACCACAATTGCTGTCCTCCCGAGAATAGGGCAGGGTGTAGTAGAGCATTGTAGAGCGCAGAAATCTAGCATAGAGCAGTGAATATCGCGAAAGCCGTAGGTACCCTTGCATAACCTGCCATAGCCTAACATAACCGAACGAACCGCATCTCAACAAGGCTTGCAGCGACCACGCCTCCTGGCCCCTCCATAGACAAGCAGAATGTGGCAGAGGACAGTGGATAACAGAAATACAACGAATAACAGTGTATAGCACGAGAGTCGAAGCCACC
>NW_016986439.1:0-263 GCF_001483705.2 Eufriesea mexicana | reverse complement strand
CAATACTGGTCGCGGCACGAAAGGTTGAGTTTGGTGACGTTCGGGTATGTTTCTTTTGGTTAATTTAGGAGATTGTAGCTTTCACTTTAGCGGAGTAGTATTGTATTAGGTGGTTTTCTGCGCCATGCGTAGCTGTAACATGTTCAGCTTGGCCCTGCGAAGGCTATCAATAGTGATCTCGGCGCGTTGCTCTGAGCCGTGTGTCGTTCCACTAGGTTGGGTACGTCTGGGTTCGTTCGGAATAGCTTTCGCTTTTGTGCTGA
>NW_016986438.1:0-569 GCF_001483705.2 Eufriesea mexicana | reverse complement strand
AAATAAAAAGGGCTGGCCATTGCGGGGTTTTAGTGGATAAGAATCACACATAACTCCGGCCTGCCCCCTACGGGGGCCTGGTATCGTTGGATCATTTCCCCACGTGAAGAAAAGGGAAAGGGTTGGGGTATGTTTGACTTTTGTGCTATATTATACACTGCGTTTCGCTGGATATCTACGCTCTGATGTGTCTAACATGCTCTGCTTGTCTCTACGAAAGGCATCAATAGCGGTCGCCGCGCGTTATGATATGCTATGCTACGCTTGGTTAGGCTAGCTTATGGTGGGTTTGGATACGGTGTCATCGTCTTTCGTGCTATACGCTGCTATTCGGTGGATTTCAGCACTCTGCAGTGCTCTAATATGTTCTATTTGGCTCTGTGGAGTCCAGCAATATTTGCCCAATCACGTTATAGTTAGTTACACTAGTTCTGGATGAAGTAGGGTAGGTCAGGTTAGGTGAAGGTATCATTCACTCTAGTGCATTCACTACAATGCGGCGGATATCTGCGCTCTGCTCTGCTCTAGTATATTCTGCTTGGCCCTGTGGTGGCGAGAGGTAGTTTTCT
>NW_016986437.1:0-511 GCF_001483705.2 Eufriesea mexicana | reverse complement strand
AAACTGAACCTAACATTCAGCGACAACTATTGCTGGCCTCCCGAGTGTCGAGCAGAGCTTATTGGAACAGAGTATATATCAGAAGTCCACCGAGTGGTAGTATAGAGCACAAAAGCCATAGACAACCAATCCTAGCCTAACCAAACGTAACATGACCAGACGTAGAGTAACTCAACCTTACGGGCCGAGACCAATATTGCTGGATTCCTGAGGGCCTAGCAGAATATAGAAGAGCACAGTAGAGCGCAGAGGGCCACCAAATAGCAGCATATAGCACAAAAGTCGAAGCCGTCCATGCCTAAACTAGCCAAACATGGCATAACCATACGTAACCTATCCACACCTAACAGCCACACACCACTATTGCTGACATCACCAGAGCGAAGCAGAATATACAAGAGCGCACTAGATCACAGAAATCTGCGGCGTTGCAGTGTAATGCACAAAGGAAGGGATAACCTAACCGGAATTGTCCCAACATAACCTAACAAAACGTAGCCTAACACAGCAT
>NW_016986436.1:0-728 GCF_001483705.2 Eufriesea mexicana | reverse complement strand
TGCTGGGAGGCATCTTTCCCCCGCAGAACGGCGATACGAGTCACGCGCCTCGTTGCACTTGCATTAGGGCTAATTGCCCTGTCCATCAACGAGGGAAGCTCCACTGGAGCTGCGTCGATACCACTAACAATAACCTTAGATTCACTCCACGGTAAATTACCATTAGAATACCTAGCCTAACCAAACATAACCGGACGTAACCTGAATCGATATAACGGGCCGAAACCACTATTGGTGTCCTTCCCACAGCCAGGGAGGAAATGTTGGAGCTCTGTAGGTCGCAGAGGTCCACCGAATGGCTGTGTATAGAACAAAGGTTATTGCTACCCTGTCTCAACATAGGCAAACGTAGCGTAGCTCTCCGTAACCCAACTAAACCTAATGTGCCGAGAACATTCTTGCTGGCCTCAACATAGCCACGCAGAACATACTATAGGAGAGCAGATCGAAGGAGTACATAAAATCTCAGTGTGGCAGAAAAGCCAAAGCAATCCAAACCTAACCCAAACAGACGTAACATGACCGAACGTAACCAAACTCAAACCAACGTGCCTCGGCCACCACTTCTGGCATACCCAGAGCAAAGCAGAGCACAGTAGGTCACAGAAATACACCGAAAATCGTTACAAAGCGCAAGAGTGAAGGTTGTTCCGTCCTAACCAGACGTAAGATAGCGTAACCGTACGCAACTTAAGACATCCTAACGTGCTGGGACCTCTATTGCTGCC
>NW_016986435.1:0-651 GCF_001483705.2 Eufriesea mexicana | reverse complement strand
GTGAACAGCACAGAAGGCCAAGATATCCTAACCTAACCTGACCAATCCAAACCTAACCACACGAAGCAATGCTCCATATAGCATGCATCGACCAGTGCTCCTAGACGCCTCAGATAAATGCAGAATGTAGTAGTCAGTAGATCGCAGAAATCCACCCAATAACAGTGTACAGCACGAAAGACAAGGAAATCCTAACCAAACGTAGCATAACGTAACCTATCCAAACATAACCTAACCAAACATAACCTAACTTGACCTAGCGTTCCACGAAGACTACTGCTCCCATCCCCTGAGTCGAGCTGAGTATAGATGTGCAAGGTAGAGCGCAGAAATCGACCGAATAGCAGTGTGTAGCGGAAAAGTCGGTGATACCTTAAACTAAACTGACGTAACCTAACCTAACCAAACGTAGAATAACTCAACCTAACGTGCCTAGACCAGTATTGCTGTCTTTCCCAGAGACAAGAAAATCATAGTAGAGCGACTTAGAGCTCAGAAATCCACCGATAATCGGTGTATAGCACAAAGGTCAAAGCTATCCAAACCAAACTTAACATAACGGAACGCAACCAAACGTTATCTAACTCAACCTAACGTGCCGCGACAACTACTGCCGCCCTTCACAAAGCAATGCAGATCATATTAGTGGGG
>NW_016986434.1:0-1056 GCF_001483705.2 Eufriesea mexicana | reverse complement strand
ATATACTAGAGCACAGTAGAGCGCACTAATACACCGCATTGCAGTGTATAGCGCAAAAGTGTAAGATATCCAATCCAACCCTGTCCTAGCCGAACGCAATCGAACGTATCCTAACGTAGCATAAGCAGTCCAGACTACTATTGCTGGCCGCCCCAGAGCAAAGCAGAACATATTGGAAGAATGTAGAGCGCAGAAATCCACCGAATAGTGGGGTATAGCACAGAAGTCAAAGCCATGCAAACCTATCCCTGACTAACATAACTTAAGCAAACGTAGCCAATCTCAACGTAACGTTCCGAGATCACCATTACTGACGTCCGCATAGACGAGCAGAGTACAGTGGAGCAATGTAGAGCGCAGGAATCCACCGGATGCCTGTCTATATCACAAAAATCAAAGCAGGATGTTCTTGACTTTTGCGATGTGGACATCGATGCTGTTGATTTCTGGGCTCTGCCGTGCCCTAGTACATCATGCTTGGCACTGCAGAGGCCGGCAATAGTAGTCTTGGCACGTTAGGTAGAGTTAGGCTACGTTTGCTTATGGTACGTTTGGCTAAGTATGGTTATGGTGACTTCTATTTTTGCGCTGTACATTGCTACTCGGTGGACTTCTGCGATGCTCTACTGCGCTCTACTATGTTCAGCTTGACTCTGGGGTGCCAGCAATAGTGGTCTGAACAAGTTATTTTGAGTTCGGCTACGATTGGTTGTGTTAGGGTATGTCAGGTTTCGTTAGGATATCTACGAATTTTGTGCCTTACGCAGCAATATGACGGATCTCGGCAAACTGGTAAGCTCTAGTATGTTCTCCGTCGCTCTAGGGAGGTTAGCAACGTTGGTGTGGGCACGTTTTGTGAGTTAGGTACGCTTGGATATGTGATGCTTTGTACGGTTATGTTAGGATAGCCTTGTCCTTTATGCTATACAGCGATATTCTGTGGATTTCTGAGCTCTACTGCACTCTAGTGAATTCTGCTTGGCTCTGGGGAGACCAGAAATAGAGTTCTATGCATGTTAGGTTGTGTCTGGTTACGTGCGGTTATGTTATGTTTCC
>NW_016986433.1:0-1975 GCF_001483705.2 Eufriesea mexicana | reverse complement strand
ATCGACGCAAAGTTCGAGAAGCTTGTGCGTACGCACCCCGTGGCGGCCTGGCGTGATGCGCCTGCCGGAGCGCCAGAGCAAGCGAGCTCCACCGCCGGCCTGCGCGCGCGGTCTGGGCTGGTGGCTTCGGCGGATACCGTCGGGGGCGCTTCTCGTGGCGGGCCCGCTGACGCCCCGGTGAAGGCGCCGGTCGCGGTCACGGTCGTAGCCGGGAAGCACGCAGAGTCCATCTGGTCTCTCGTCATCGGTAGGCGCGAGAAGCGAACGCAGCGGCAGTCTCCCGCTGCCCGCATCTGCCCGCGAGAGTGCACACGAGTGAACCGTGGAGAGCCGGCGGTAAGACGGGGCGCCGCGCCTCGGGGACGAGCTCCGCTTGCGCGCTTCCCGAGACCGCCGTGAAGAACGGGGCGATGCCCGCTCACGACAACGAGCAGGGCGGCGACAAGTAGGGCCCCATACTTAGGCGGCCCAGTCGCTGGCCGCCGTCGCGGCTTGGGTACACGAGCGCTCGAGCGTCTCTTGCGCGGAGACCACCTCCGCAGCAAGAGGAAAGATAAGTCTCTCCGACATCGGGATCGAGGTCCTGCGCCCTCATCGGGCAGCTTCCGGCGGTATCCTGCTGGACCATACCAAGGGTGACACGAGGAGCTTGCACTCCCGGGTTGATTGGTAGTTACCGTTGAGCATTCTCCGGAAATGCGCTGATTGAGCGTATCTCAATCCCGCACCCCTGGGGGCCGTGTTGTGAATCCCTCCGGGAACGTACAGCACGTTAAATCACCAACACTCGTTGTCTCCTGCTGTAGATCTGTGGACCTGAGGACGCTCAGCGAGCCGCCACACTCGCCGGGCGAATGTGCGAAGCCTTCGAGGGATCCGGCTTGCGGGTTACGGTTCCCAACAGAAAAGCAGAGCTGAAGGTGACAGGGCTCGACGACTCTGTCATTCCCCGCGAAGTGGCCAGGGTCGGTGATTGAACCGAGGCGGAAATAAGAACCGGAGTGATCCGGTCTTCCGCTTAGGGGCTGGGATCTGTATGGGCCCAGTGTCCCTTCGCGGCAGCGAGAGAGGCCGTCGATTGAGGGCGAATGCGTGTCGACTGGACTTCGGCCCATGCCGTAGCCTTGGAGGCACGGCGTCTGCAGTGCTTCCGTTGCCTTGCGTTCAGTCACGCGAGGAACGGATGCTGTAGCGCGGCGGACTGCAGCGACACCTGTTGGCGTGGCGCGGCGGGCCACCCTGCCGGTCGGTGTATTGCGCCTGCAACGAATTACCCGCTTTGCGCCGGGCTCGGCCGCCCATCATACCACTGCCTGGGCAGCGAGGCGTGCTGCCCGCCAAGGGCGAAATGCGCGGATCGCCAGGCGCCTGCAGGCACCGCGTCCGCCTCGGTGCCGCGAGGGCAAATTCGAGAGTTATGTCTGCGAGTTCCGCCTCCGCGACCGCTACCGCGTGGGGCCCGCCGTCCGACGGAGCACCGGGCCCGCAGCCGGCCAGAAAGATGGGGGGCCAGGAGGAAGCCACGGACACGGCCTATATTTCACGCCGCCCATGGTGCTCCAGGCCGACATGAACCACTTGCGGGCGTCGCGGTACCTGCTCCTGCAGACGCTAATTGAGATAGGTGTCGGGCTGGCTGTTACCGTAGAGCCTTACCGTATCCTCGATCAAGACGAGTGGTTCGGGGAACGGGAGGGCTCCGTTGCGATCATCGCCAGGGGACTACTGCGGACACCCGCACCAACGCGGCTTCACAGCGGTGAGGGATTCGTGGCTGTCTCCTGGAAAGACGTAGTCGTGGTGGGGTGCTACGCCTCCCCCAACCGCGGCCTCTCGTCATGCGAGAGGTACCTGGACGAGCACGGAGGTTTCCTTAATGGAGACATAGCTCCTCCGGTTCTGGTCCTGGGGGACCTCAGCGCCCACAACGTGGCGTGGGGTTCCCCGCGAACAGACGATCGGGGCGAGGCCCTGC
>NW_016986432.1:1256-2366 GCF_001483705.2 Eufriesea mexicana | reverse complement strand
CTCTCCATTAGCATGTTTTGTATATCGCTGTGGAGGCCAGCAATAGTTATCACGTAACTTCATGTTGAGTTATGTTACGTTCGAAAATTATTGGCTAGTTTGGGTTAAGGTAGTGTAGCTTTGAATTCTCTGCTATACACTGCTGTTCCATGGATGTCTGCGCTCCACTCTCACCTGTTGCGATGGGCATGGCTCTGTGGATGCTGGCAATTGTAGTCGCTGCACGTTAGGTTCAGTTGTGCTACGTTCGGTTGGGTTAGGTTAGGGCAGGCTCGGTTAGAATACCTTCCACTTTGTGCTATACACAGAATTGCGGTGTATTACTTCTCTATACGCTGCTCTAGTGTACTCTGCGTGGTTCTGGGGTGCCAAGCAAGAGTGGTCTCAGCACGTTAGGTTGAGTGAAGCTACATACTATTATGTTAAGTATGGTCATGTTGGATAGTGTAGGTTCGACCATTGTGCTATGCGCTGCGATTCTATGCGTATCTGCGCCCAGCTCTGCTCCAATATTTTCTGCTTGACTCTATGCAGGGCCGTAAGGGATTTCTCGGCACTTTAGGTTGTGTTAGGTTGTGTTTGGTTAAGTTACTATTTTTCAAGTTTGGAAAGGTTGTCTTCAACTTGTGAGCTGTACACTGCTATTCGGTGGGTCCCTGAGCTCTGCTGTGCTCTAATATGCTCGGCTCTACTCTGTGGTAGCCAGCAATAGTGGCCGTGGCACGTAGATTGTGTTAGGCTACGTTTGCTATTGTTACGATTCCTTAGGTTAGGATAGGGTAGCTTTGACTTTTGTGCCATATACCAATATTCAGTGGGTTTCTGCGCACTACAATACTCTACAGTGCTCTGTTCGACTATGGGCAGGCCAGTGATGGAGGTCTCAGCACGTTAGGTTGGGCTATGCCACGTTTGGTTAGGCCTCGATATTTTCCGTTCGGTATGGAAAGCTTTGCCCTACGCGGTATCGATTGCCCTTCGATTGATTTCTGCTCTCCGCTGTTCTCCATAATGTGCTGCTAGTCTCTGGGAAGGCCAGTCATAGTGGTCTCGACACGTTAGGTTGACGTATATAACGTTTGGTTAGGTTAGTGTAGGACAGCTTCGACT
>NW_016986432.1:0-797 GCF_001483705.2 Eufriesea mexicana | reverse complement strand
ATTGCCCTGGAGAGGTCAGCAAGCGTGGTCTAGGCACTTTGGGTTTTGTTAGTTTACGTTTGTTTATGTTACGTTCAGCTTGGTTTGGACAGGACGGCTTAGACTTTTGTGCTATACACTGCTCTTCGGTGGATTCCTACGCCCTACTCTGATCTGATATCCTCCGCTTTGCTCTGGCGAGGCCAGAAATAGTTTCCGCGGCGCGTTACGTTGTGTTAGGCTGCCTTTGGTTATGTTACGTCCGATTATGTTACATTTGGTTACGTTAGGATAGGGAATCTTCGGCTTTTGTGCTATGCACTGTCACTCGGTGAATTTCTGTGCTCTCTGTTGGTCCACTATATCCTGCTCGACACTTGGCTGGCCAGCAATTGCGATCGTGGTACGGTATGTTGGGCTTGATTACGTTTTTTGGGTTGCGTTAGGTTAGGTTTGTTCAGGATGGCTTTGACTTTTGTGCTATACACTGCTATTCTGAGAATTTCTGCGCTCTGCTTTGCTGTAGTATATTCTGCTTGGCTCTGGGGATGCTACCCATAGTGCTCACGGCACGTAAGCTTGAGGTAATCTACGTTCCCTTATGTTACGTATGGCTATTTTCGGGCAGGGGGCTACGACTATTGTGCTAGGCAGTGCGATGCAATGGATTTCTGCTCTTTTCTCCCCTCTAATATGTTCTACTTTGCTATGGCTGGGGCAGCATTAGTTGTCTCGTCACATTAGGCTGAGTTGTTTTACGTTTGGTTACGTTACGTTTGGTCAGGTTAGAATATGATAGCTTTGACTTTCGGGCTATA
>NW_016986431.1:0-577 GCF_001483705.2 Eufriesea mexicana | reverse complement strand
AAAACGCAGTAAAGCGGGGAATTTCATTGAACAGCGGTGAATGGCACAAAGGTCTAAGCTACTGTATCCCAACGTAACCAAAATTCTCATATGCAAACGTAACCTAACTAAACCTTACGTTGAGACCACTATTGCTGGTCTCACCAGAGACAAGCAGAGTGCACTAGAGCACAGTACAGCGCAGAAATCGAGCGCATTGCAGTGTACAGAGCAAACGCCGTTGATATCCTGGCATAACTTGACCAAACCTAACCATAACACACGTAGCATGACTCGAAATAACGAGACGCCAACACCGCTCCTGGCCTCCCCATAGCCTGGCAGGATATAGTAGAGCACAGGAATTCACCGAATAGCAGTGTATAGCACGTAAGTTAATGCTACACTAACCGAACGTAGCACAACCTAGCCTGACCAAACATAACCTAACCCAACCTAACGTGCCATGACCACTATTGCTCGCGTCCCCATCGTCGAGCAGAGCATATTAGAGCATATTAGAGCGTAGACGTCAAGGCAAAGCATTGTATAGCACGAGTGCCAAAGAAGCACCTACTAACCTAAATCAACCAAACAA
>NW_016986430.1:0-1335 GCF_001483705.2 Eufriesea mexicana | reverse complement strand
GTGGCCTCGGCACGCTAGGTTAAGCTATGTTGCGTTTAGTTACGTTAGGACAGGGTATCTACACCTTTTGTGCAATTCATTGCTGCTTTGTGACTTTGTGTGTTCTACTGTGCACTACTATATTATGGTCGACCATAAGGTAGCCAGCAGAAGTGGTCATGGCACGACAGGTTGCGTCGGGCTTCGTTTGATAAGGGTACGGCTGGTTTGGATAGGATAGGATAGCGCTGACTTTGCGCTATACGCCGAAATTCGGCGGACTTCAACGCCCTAGATTGAATTACTGTACCATGTTCGGCTCATGCGAGGCCAGAAATAGTGGTCTCGTCTCGTTAATTTGAGTTCGGCTACCTTTGGTTGGGTAATGTTGGATTGGATTAGGTCTGGATAGCTTCGACTTTCGCCGTGTACACTGCTAATCGGAGGATTTCCCTGCCCTACTGTGCTCTATCATTATCAGGTCGACTCTGGGTAGTCCAGCAACAGTGGCTCCATACGTTAGGTTGAGCTACATTTGGTCATGTTACCTTTGGGCAAATTAGGATAGGGTGGCATTGACTTTTGTGCTAGACACTACGTTGCGGTGGATTTCAGCGCTCCGCATTACTCTACTATACTCTGCCCGTCTATGGGAGGCCGGCAATAGTGGCCTCGGCACGTTAGAACGAGTTAGGCAATGTTTGGTTAGGTTATGTTGGTCAGGGTTGTGCTAGGATTGCTTTGACTTGCGTGGTATACACTGATGTTCTGTGGATTTACGCGTTGTACTATTTTCTAGTATGATCCGCCTTTCCTTGTCGATGTCAGCAATAGTGGTCCCTGCTCCTAAAGTTGAGATATATTGCGTTTGTTTACGTTACGTTTATTTATTTTATGTTAGAATAGGATAATTTTGACTTTTGTCCTATACACCGCCATTCGGTGGATTCCTGCGCTCTACATAGTTCTAATATGCCCTGCTTGTCTGTGGGGATGCAAGCAATGCAAGTCTCGGTACATTACAATCTGTTCGGCTACCTTCGGATAGGTTAGGTTATTGTATCTACCACTTTTGTGCTATACACTGCAATGCGGTTGATTACCGCGATCTATTGTGTTCTAGTATATTCTGCTTGGCTCTGGGGAGGCAAGCATTAGTGGCATCGGCATATTAGTCTGAGTTATGCTACGTTCGGTTATGTTACGTATGGTTATGTCAGGATAGGGTAGCTTAGACTATTGTGCTGTTCACTGAGATTCTGAGGATTTCTGCGCTCCGCTCGCCTTTCATGCGCTCTACTTGGCTATGTGGATGGTAGCAATAGTGGCCTCGGAACGTTAGGTTGGGTTAGGTTA
>NW_016986429.1:0-790 GCF_001483705.2 Eufriesea mexicana | reverse complement strand
CATAGGAGAGGTGGAAAGATCCTTTTGGCGTGCTATAGCCATAGCAATGCTGGAAAATCTGGCTGGAAAATTCCATTTTATTGACATTTTCGACTAATATCGTGGTAAGTTTACTTTTTTGCGTAAATAAGGAGGAATGCTTCTATTGGCGTGCTACAGGCATTGCAATGCTATAGACTGCTCCTGGAAAATTCACTTTTATAGACAGTTTCGACTAATATCGTGGTGAGCTAACTTTTTTGCAAAAATAATGTGGGTAGATACTATTGGCCTGCTATACCCATTGTATTTCTGTTGTATTTCTATAGTATCTGCATGGAAATTCAATTTTACTGACATTTTCCACTAATATCGTGGTGATCTACATTTCTTGCATATATAAAGAGAAAAGATTCTATTGACCTGCTGTAGCCATCGCAATCGTATAGAATCTGGCTGGAAAATACAATTTTATAGACATTTTCGACCAATATCGTGGTGAGGTAACTCTCTTGCATAAATAGGGAGGGACGATTACATTGGCGGGCTATATGCTTCGCAATGCTATAGAATCTGGCTGGAAAGTTCAGTTTTATTGACATTTTCGACTAATATCGTGGTGAGCTATGTCTCTTGTATAAATAATGAGGAAAGATTATGTTGGTGTGCTATAGGCACATCAATGCTATAGAATCTGGCAGGAAAATGCAATTTTATTGACATTTTCGACTAATTTCGTTGTGAGCTCACTTTTTGCAAAAATAAGTAGGGTACATTCTATTGGCCTGCTATAGCCATTGTATTCCTATAG
>NW_016986428.1:0-272 GCF_001483705.2 Eufriesea mexicana | reverse complement strand
TCGTTGCTCTCCTATTCCATACTCGACTCTGGGGAGGCCAGCAACGGCGGTCGTGGCATGATAGGTTTAGTCCTGTTACGTTTTGTTATGTTAGGTTTGGTTAGGTTTGGCCAGGATGGCATTGACTACTGTGCTATACTCTCCTATTGAGTGAAGTCCGGCGCTCAGCTGTGCTCTAGTATGTCCAGCTTGGCTCTGGGGACGGCAAAAATTGCGGTATCGGCACGTTAGGTTAAGTTATGTTTCGTTCCGTTATGCTAGGTTTGCTAGGT
>NW_016986427.1:0-248 GCF_001483705.2 Eufriesea mexicana | reverse complement strand
GAGGAAATACTCTATTGGCGTGCTACAGCCTTTGCGATGCTATAGAATCAGGCAGGAAAGTTCTATTTTATTGACATATTCGACTGATGTCGTGCTGAGCTAGCTTCCTAGCATAAGCATGGAGGAAAGATCCTTTTGGCGTACTATAGCCATTGCAATGATGTAGAATCTGGCCGGAAAATTCAACTTTATTGACATTTTTGACTAATTTCGCGGTGAGCCAACTTCCTTGCATAAGTAAGGAGGAA
>NW_016986426.1:409-669 GCF_001483705.2 Eufriesea mexicana | reverse complement strand
ATATTGTAGTGCGCTACCTTTCTTGCACAAATAAGGAGGAAAGAGTCTTTTGGCGTTCTATAAGCATAGCAATGATATGGAATGTGCCTGGCAGGTTTAATTTTATTGACATTTTCGACTAATATCGTGGTTAGCTATCCTTCTTGCGTAAATACGAAAGAAAGGTACTATTGGCGTGCTATTGCCATTGCAATGCCAAAGAATCTGGTTGGAAGAATCAATTCTATGGACATTTTCGACTAATATAGTGGTGAGCTATC
>NW_016986426.1:0-366 GCF_001483705.2 Eufriesea mexicana | reverse complement strand
TTCTGTTGGCATGCTATAGGCATTGCAACACTATAGAATCTGGCTGGAAATTCAATTTTATTGCCATTTTCGACTAATATCGTGGTGAGCTAGCTTCCTTGCACAAGTAAGGTGGAAGGATCCTTTTGGCGTACTATAGCCATTACAATGATATAGAATGTGCCTGGCAGATTGAATTTTATTTACATTTTCGACTAATATCGTGGTTAGCTATCTTTCTTGCGTAAATAAGACGGAAAGATCCTATTGGCGTGTTATTGCCATTGCAATGCCAAAGAATCAGGTTGGAAAGATCAATTTTAATGACATTTTCGTCTTATAACGTGGTGAGTTAGCTTTCTCGCATAAGTATGGAGGAAAGATCCT
>NW_016986425.1:0-1029 GCF_001483705.2 Eufriesea mexicana | reverse complement strand
ATCGCAGTGTATATCAGAAAATCCAAAGCTACAAAGGCCTAACCCAAACCAACAGGACATAGCCGAACGTAGCATAACTCAACCTAGCGTGCCGAGACGGCCATTGCTGCCCGCACCCACAGTGCCAAGTAGGACATACTAGAGCACAGTAGACGGCAGATAACCACCGAATAGCAGTGTACACCACAAAAGATAGAGATATCCCAACCAAACCTAGCCTAGTCGAACCTAACCGAACGTAACCTGACTCAACGTAACGTACAGAGAGCACTATTTTTGTCCTTCCCAGAGCCAAGCTGAAAATACTAGAGAACAGTTGGCCTCAGAGATCCACCTAGTACCAGACTATAGCACTAAAGCCATGGCATACATCCCCTCATAACCAATCGTAACATAAACAAACGTAACCAATCTCAAACCTACGCGCCGCGACCACTATTGCTGGCCTTCCCAGAGACAACCGGGACACATTAGTGGAGAGTAGGACGCAGATGTCCATGGAAACACATTGTACATCAGAAAAGTCGAAGCTGCTCATACCTAACCTAAACAAACAGGACAGAGAATAACGTAGCCTAACGCAACCTAACGTGCCCAGGCCGTTATTGCTGCCAGCACCAGGGCCAAGCAGGGCATACTCGAGCACAGTTGACCGCAGCATACCACCGAACAAATGTGTACAGCAGAGAAGTTAATGCAATCCCAACCAAACTTGGCATAACCCAACCCATCCGAACGTAATCTAACTCAGCGAAACATGCCCAGACTACTATTGCTGGCCTCCCCTGATATAAGCAGAATACGTTAGTGGGAAGTAGAACGTAAAAATCCATAGAAACGTAGTGTATATCAGTAAAGTTAGAGCTACCTAAGCCTACCTGAAAGAAACAGAAGCTAGCCAAACATGGTCTAACACAACCTAACGAGCCGAAACAGCCATTGCCGCCCTCCCCAGAGCCACGCAGGACCTACTAGAGCACATTTGAGCGCATACATCCACCGAGTAGCAGTGTACATCACAAACGATGA
>NW_016986424.1:0-614 GCF_001483705.2 Eufriesea mexicana | reverse complement strand
AATTGTGGTCCCTGCACGTTACATTTTGTCTGGTTACGTTCGGTTAGGTTGCGTTAGGCTAAGCTTTGTCAGCATAGCATCAACTTTTGTGCTGCACACTGCTATTCGCTCTGTTCCTTTCTGTGCTCTCGAATATTCTGTTTGGCTGTGGAGGGGCCAGCCGTAGTCGTCTCGGCACGTCAGGTTCAGCTATGTTGCGTTCGGTTATATTACGTTTGGATGGGTTAGGATAGGATAGCTTTGACTTCTGTGCTATACACTCCTATTTGGTGGATTTCTGCGCACTACATTGCTCAGCTACACTTTGGTCGACTCCCGGGTTGAGAGCAATAGTGCCCGTGGCACGTTATGCTTAGATAGGTTACGTTTGGTTAGGTTGGGTTAGGTAATGTTTGATTAGGGTGGCTCCGACTTTCGCGCTATACACATATATTCTGTGGATTCCTGCCCTCCGCTGTGCTCTACTCAAATCTACTAGACGCTGAGGATGCCAGCTATAGTGGTCGCGACAGGGTACGTTTTGTTTTGCTACGTTAGGGTAGGTTACGATCGTTTGGGTTAGGTTTGAGTATCTGTGACTTTCCTGCCGTACACTGCGACTCTATGGACTATTA
>NW_016986423.1:0-395 GCF_001483705.2 Eufriesea mexicana | reverse complement strand
ATAGCACAAGAGTCAAAACATTCCTGGCCTAACCTATCAAAACGTAGCGTGACCAAACTTAACATAACTGCACCTAACCGCCTTACGCCATGATAGCTGACCTTCCCAGGGGCAAGCAGATTATGCTACAGCGCAGTAGATCACAGACGCCCACATCGCTTCAGTGCATAGCGCAAGGGTCAAAGATATAGTAACCTAACATTACCTAACCTGACAAAACCAGACGTTGCATAACTGAGCGTAACGTGCCAAGACCACTATTGCTGTCTTTGCCAGAGTCAGGCTGAACTCATCAAATGACGGCGGAGCGCCGAAGTCCGCCTAATAGCAGCGTATATTACAAAAGATAAAGCTACCCTCTCCTAACATAACCAATCATAACATACCCAAACGTA
>NW_016986422.1:0-295 GCF_001483705.2 Eufriesea mexicana | reverse complement strand
TTATGCAAGAAGGGCAGCTCACCACAATATTAGTGGATGATGTCAATAAAATTGAATCCTCCAGGCAGAATCTACAGCACTTGGGCGGCTATAGCACGAAAATAAAATCTTTCCTCCATATTTATGCAAGAAAGGTAGCTCACCACGATATTCGTCGAAGATGTCAGTAAAATTGTATTTCCCAGCCTGCTTCTATAGCATAGCGTAGGCTATAGCAAGCCAATAGAATCACTCACCCTTATTTATGCAAGAAAGTTATCTCACCACGACATTAGTCGAAAATGTCAATTAAATT
>NW_016986421.1:0-1635 GCF_001483705.2 Eufriesea mexicana | reverse complement strand
AGAGGCAGAGGATATTAGAGCAGAGTAGAGCGCAGAAATCCACCGAACAGCAGTGTACAGCACGAAAGTCTCATCTATTCCTATCATGCCTAACCAAACCTAGCATAAGCAAACGCAACGTATCCCAACCTAACCTGCCGCTATCGCTACACCTGGCGTTCCCAAACACAAGCAGAGCCTGTTAGCGCACAGTAGACCGCAGGTGTCCATAGTATAGCAGTGTGTAGCAAAGAAGCCGAACGTTGCCTGTCCTAACGTTGCCAAGCAAAGCGTAACCTAACGAAACCTAGAGCGCCTGGGCCACAATTGCTCGCCTTCCCAGAGAAACCCAGAAAATAATAGAGCGCAGTAGAGCGCAGAAGTCCACAGAACGACAGTCTATACCACGAAAGTCAAAGCAATACCAACCTAACCCAAGCTAACGTAACACAACCAAGCGTAGTACAAGTCAACCTAGCGTGCTGAGGCCACTATTACTGGCGCGCCAGAGTCGAGCAGAGTACTGTAGAGCAATGTAGAGCGTGGAAATCCTGCGAATATCGGCGTATAGCACAAAAGTCAATGCCACCTAATCGTTACTTAACCAACCGCAACATTGCCAAACGTAGCCAAACTCAAACTACCGCCTCACGACCACTATTTGCGGCCTCCCTAGTGTCGAGCAGTGTTTACTGGAGCACAGTGGAGCGCAGAAAACAATCATGTAGCAATGTATAGCACAAAACTCAAAGGTATCCTAACCTAAACTGACCTAACCTAACCCAACGGATAGTAGCCCAACACAATATAACGTGCCGAAACACCTGTTGCTGTCTTTCTCAGAACCAAGTTGACTATATCAGATCACAGTATGGCGCATATACCCACCGAAAAGTGGTGCATAGCACAATAGTCAATGTTATCCTCTTCTAGACTAACATAATGTGACATACCCAAGCGCAAGCTAACACAACGTAACGTGCAGCGACCACTATTGCTGGACTCCGCAGACACAAGCTGAATATGCTAGAGCATAGTAGAGCGCAGAAATCGAACTCATTGCAGTGAACAGCACAAGAGTCAGAGATATCCTGACCAAACCTATCCTAACGTAAACTAACCAAACGTAAGAAAACTCAAACTAACGTGCCGCGACCACTATTGCTGACCTCACAAGCGACAAGCAGAACCACGCAGTGTAGAGTAGAATGCAGTATATATTAGAAAATTCAAGGCTTCCCATACAAAACCCAAACCAACGGAATATAACCGAATATACCCCAACACCAGCTAACGTGCCGGGACCGCTATTGCTGCCCTCCCCAGTGCCAAGCATGATATACTAGAGCATAGTGGAGCGCAGGAATAGTTCGAATAGCAGTGTGCAGTACAGAAGCTAAGGCATCACTAACCAAACGTACCCCAGCTCAGACTATCCGATCGTGACACGTCTAAACATAACGAGCCGAGACCGCGACTGCGAGCACTCCCTGGGTCAAGCAGAAAATATTAGGGCATTGCAGGTCGCCGAAATCCGCCTAATGGCAGACTATGGCACTAAAGCCAAAGCTACAAGCTCCAAACGTATCCAATCGTATAATAACCAAGCGTAACACAACCCAACCTAACGTGCCGCGACCTCTATCGCTGGCCTCC
>NW_016986420.1:0-1137 GCF_001483705.2 Eufriesea mexicana | reverse complement strand
CCCTTCATAACAAGACGAAACCTCTATTGCTAGCCTCCACAAAGACAAGCTGAAAATATTAAATCACTGTACGGAGCTGAAATCCACCTCATAGCAGAATGCTCCACATAACTCAACGCCATCTGCTCCTAACATAACCAACCTTAACATAATCAAACGTAATACAACTCAACCTAACGTGCCGGGGCCACTGTTGCTGTTCTCCATAGAATCAAGCAGAACACACAAGTAGAGAGAAGAACGCAGAATCCATGGAATTGCAGTGTGTATCAGAAAAGTCAAAGCTACCCAGACGCAACCCAAACCACCAGAACATAGCCAAACATTGTGTAAATGAACCTTCGTAACATAGTAACAATCATAATCGTACCAATCGTAACATAACGAAACGTAACGTAACTCAACATAATGTACCGCGACCACTATTGCTGGCCTCCCCTGAGCCAAGCAGAACACGTTAGTCGATGGTAGGACGCAGAAATACATAGAATCGCAGTACATATCGGAAATGTCAAAGTTACCCAAACCTAACCTAAACCAACAGGACAAGAACAAGCGTAGCCTGACGTAACATAACATGCGGAGACCGCCATTGGTGCCACCGCATAGCCAAGCAGGTCATATTACAGCACAGTAGATCGCAGAAATCCAACGAATAGCAAGGCACACAACAAAAGATAGAGTTATCCTTACCAAACGTAGCCTAACCCAACGTAACCGAACGTGGCATCAGTCGCCATGACGTGCCGAGATCACATCTGCTGGAATTGCCACAGTCAAGCTGAGAACATTAGTGCACTGCAAGGCCCAGAAATCCACCTAACAGCAGAATACAGCGCTAAAGACTAAGCTACCCCTACTATCCTGAGCAACCGTAACATAACCGAACGTAACCCCACTCACCGAACGTGCCGCAAACACTATTGCTGGTCTCCTCAGAGTCAAGCCGAACACATTAGTTTATAATGGGACGCAGAAATCCATAGAATCGCAGCGCATATCGGAAGTGTCAGAGTGACACATACCTAACCAAATCCAACAGAAAAAAGACAAACATAGCCTAACTCAACCTATCGTGCCGAGACCGCCGCTGCTGCCCATCCCAGAGTCAAGCCGGACATACTAGAGCACAGCAGA
>NW_016986419.1:0-623 GCF_001483705.2 Eufriesea mexicana | reverse complement strand
CAATCCTCTCCTAACGTAGCCAACCGTAAGGCAACCAAACATATCGTAACTCAGCCTAGCGTGCCGTGACCACTATCGCTGCCCTCCCCAGTGCCAAGCGTAACGCGCTAGAGGAGACTGGATCGCGGAAAACCAAATAGTCGCAGTTTATATCGGAAAAGTCATAGCTACCCATGCCTAAAACAAACCAACGGAATACAACCTGACATAGCCTGACTCGAACTACCGTGCCGAGACCGCCATTGCTGCCCTCCCCAGTGCCAAGCAGGACATGGCAGTGCACAGTGGAGCGCAGAAATCCACCGAATGACAGTGTACAGCACAAAAGTTAAAGCTGTACTTACCAAACATATCCTAAACCAACCAAACCGAACTTAAGCGGACTCCACATAACATGCCGAGACCACCATTGCTGGACTTCCCAGAGCCAAGCTGAAAATATTAAGGCACAGTAGGGTGCAGAAATCTACCTGATAGTAGACAATAGCACTAAAATCAAAGCCGTCCTCTCCTGACCTAACCAACCGTAGCATAACCAAGCATTACGCAATTCAACCTAACGTGACGCGACCACTATTGCTGGCCTCCCCAGAGCCGAGTAGGCTATAGCAGAGCAACGATGC
>NW_016986418.1:0-1423 GCF_001483705.2 Eufriesea mexicana | reverse complement strand
TATGTATTGATGTATGCATGGATGTATGGATGGATGGATGGATGGATTGTTGTATGGATCAATCGATCGATGGGTGAGTGGATGGTTGGATGTATGGAAGGATGGACAAATGGAAGGATGTATGTACGGATGAATGTATGTTTGGATGGGTGGATTTATGGTTGTATGGATGTATGAATGTATGGATGTATGGTTGGACGAATATACGGATGGATGGATGAATGGATGTATGTATGGATGTATGTATGGGTGCATGTGTGGCTGGATGGATGAAAGGAAGTTTGGATTTATGAATGTGTGGATGTATGAATGTATGGATGGCTGGATGGAAGGATGGATAGATGAATGGATCGATGGATGAATGGATGGGTGCTTGTATGCATAGATGGATGTATGATTCGATGGATGGATGGATGTATATATGTATGGATGCATGGAATGATGTAGGGATACATGGATGGATGGATGGGTGCATGGATGGATGGATGTATGGTTGGATGTATGTATGGATGTATGGATGGATGTATGTATGGATGGACGGATGTATGGATGAATGGATATATGGGTGTATGTATGGATGGACGGATGTATGGAAGTATGGATGTATGTGTGTATGTACGGATGTATGTGTGGACTTGCGTATGTATGTATGTATGGCTGTATGGATCGATGGATATATGTATTGATGCATGTATGGACGTATGGATGGATGGATGGATTGTTGGATGTATGTATGGATGTATGTATGGATATATCTATGTCTGTGTGTATGGAAGTATGGAAGGATGTGTGTATGGATGTATAGATGGATGGATGCGTTTGTGGATGGACGTATGTACGGATGGAAGTATGGATCGATGGATGTATGGATGGGTTGATGTATGGATGGATGGATGTTTGGAACGATAGATGAGTGGCTGTATGGATGTGCGGGTGGATGAATGGATGCGTGGATGAACTGAAGAGCGGGTGAAAGGATGGGTGGAAGAAAGGATGCATGGACGGATGGAAGGGCGTATTTATGGAAGCATGTATGGATGGATGTCTGGATGTATGTACGTATGTATGTATGGATATATCTATGGATGTATGTACGGATGTGTGGATGGATGTATGTGTGGATGTATGGATGGATGTTATGCATGTGTGTATGGGTGTATGTATGTATGGATGGATGTACGTATTGATGTATGTATGGATGTATGGATGGATGGATGTATCGATGGATGGAAGTACGCATTGATGGATTTATGGATGTATGGATGTGAGGATGTACAGATGTGTGGATGGATGGATGTTTAGATGGTTGCATGTACGGATGTGTGGATGTATGGATGTATCTATGTATGGATGTAAGGGCGGATGGATGTATGTATTGATGTATGTATGGATGTATGGATGGATGGATAGACTCTTGGATGTA
>NW_016986417.1:0-528 GCF_001483705.2 Eufriesea mexicana | reverse complement strand
CGGTCGCCGGCGTAGGTTTAGAGGCAAGGAAGCAAATTAAGCTGCCTGATAGAGCCAGCGTTGAGCAGCTCTACGGAAGCCTGTGGGGAAGCTCTGGGCCAACCACAGGTATTCCGAAACTCGGAGGGAGCCCGAGTTCGCCTACGCCGATAGGTAACATATTTACACCGATCACTGAAGCCGAACTCATCACTAAGATGAGGAAGATCAAAACGGACACAGCTCCCGGCATCGACGGCGTGACAAAAGCCCACTTGAGAAAGGAGGGTGCTCTGCGCTTGTTGTCCAAATATTACAATATGCTATTAATAAAGATGTATTTTCCACGCAAATGGAAACGAAATAGGACCACGCTTATACCGAAACCCGGAAAAGACACGGAGGAGGTCGGAAATTGGAGACCTATAACAATAGGTTCTCTGCTAAACAGAATATTTTCGGCTATGTTGGACAACAGGTTGAGGACGGTGGTGCAAAACAATATAAGACAGAAGGGTTTCACCAAAGAGGACGGTTGCAAGAATAATA
>NW_016986416.1:0-556 GCF_001483705.2 Eufriesea mexicana | reverse complement strand
ATGTTAAGCTTTGCTTGGCTAGGTTAGGACAGGTTTGGTTAAAATAACTTTGACTTTTGTGCTTTACACTTCTATTCGGACGATATCTGTGCGCTGCATTGCTCTTCTAGCACCTGATTGAATCTTGGGACACCAGCAATAGCGGTCGTGGCATGCTTGGATGAGATAGGTTAAGCTCGGTTATGTTGGGTTAGGTAAAATTTGGATAGGATGCCATTGACTTCTGTGCTATAAACTGCTATTCGGTCGGCATCTGCGCTATGCATTTCTGTACAAGCCTCTGCTTGTCTCTGGTATTCCAGCAATTGTGGTCGTGCCACATTCGGTTGAGTAAGTTTACGTTTAGTTACGTCACGTTTCGTTATGTTAGGACAGGATAGCTCGGACTTTTGTGCAATACACTGGTATACGTTGAAATCCTGCGCTATACTGTGCTCTAGTGTCATCCGCTTGGCTCTAGGCATGCCAGCAATGGTGGCCACGGCAAGCTAGTCTGAGTTAGGCTTCGTTTGGTTATGCTGCGGTTGGTTCGGTTAGGGGAGGATAGCTTTGACTT
>NW_016986415.1:0-247 GCF_001483705.2 Eufriesea mexicana | reverse complement strand
CCAATGGCAAGTAAAGCCATCTACTTGCCAGAGAATTGGCCTATTCAAGATCTAAAATATGTTATAGCTTGGTGAATAGGTCGCCAACCGCCTTCAATCCAATGACAAGTACAGACATCTACTTGCCAGAAAATAGGCCTAATCAAAATCAATAGCATGTTATAGATTGGTAAATAGATCGCCTAACGCCTTCAATCCAATGGCAAGTACAGTCATCTTCTTGCCAGAAAACAGGTCTAATCGAAAT
>NW_016986414.1:0-718 GCF_001483705.2 Eufriesea mexicana | reverse complement strand
AACATAAACAATCGTGCCACGACCACTATTGCTGGCCTCCCCAGGGACTAGCGGTTGATAGTAGAGTAACGCAGGGCGCCGACACCGACCGAATGCGAGTGTACAGCACAAAAGTCACAGCCATCCCACCCAAACTTAGGCAAACGTAACCTAACTCAGCCAGGCGCGCCACGACCGCCATTTCTGGACACCCCGGAGACAAGCAGATGCTAGTGCCGCAATGCAGTGCACAGATACCGACCGTGTAGCAGTGTATAGCGCAAAAGTCAAAGTTATCCTATCCTAACCTAATCAAGAGTAACAAAAACGAAGGTAACCAAACACTACGTAACGTGCCACACCATTATTGCTGACCTCCACAGAGGCAAGCAGAATATACTAGAGCACTGTAGAACGCAGAAATGCGGCGCATTGAAGTGTAAAGCAGAAAAGTAGAAGGAACCCTAACATAACTTGGCCCAACGTAACCTAATCAAGTATAATCCACTACAACCTAGCGTGTCTAGCCAGATATTTCTGGACTCCACATCGTCAAGCAGAGCATATTAGGGGAAGTAGGGCGCTGAGGACCATAGTATAGACGTGTGTAGGACGAAAGTCGTAGATATCCGAACCTAACCGCGACAAACGTAACATAAAAAACGTAACGTAATAAAACCTAACGCACCGCGGCAACTATTTCTGGAATTCCCAGAGCAAAGCAGGGAATAGTATATAA
>NW_016986413.1:0-2700 GCF_001483705.2 Eufriesea mexicana | reverse complement strand
GCCATGTCGGGATAGGATACATTGTCTTCTGTGCTGTACACCGCTATTTGGCGGGCGTCTGAGGTCTGATGTGCTATAATACGCTGTGCTTGGCTCTGGCACGGCCATTAATAGTGGTCACGACATTTTAGGTTGAGTTGGGTTACGTTCGGTTGTGTTACGCGTAGTGAGGTTATGACAGGATAGTTTAGACTTTTGTGCTGTACACTGCCATCCGCGGGTATCTGCGCTCCACTGTGTTGCAATATCTTCTGCTTGGCCCTGATGAGACCAGAATTAGAGGTCTCTGCACGTTAGGTTGATTTATATTGCGCTTGATTTGGTTATGTTATGTCAAGCCCGGTCATTTCATGTTTGGCTTTCGTGCTATACACTGCTATTCGGGTCCTTTCTGCGCTCTGACATGCTCTACTTTATTCTGCTTAGCCCTGGAGAGACCAGAAATTTTGGTCGCGGTACGTTATGTTGAGTTAGGCTACGTTTGTTTAGATTATGTTAGGATCAGTTTGGTTAGAGTGGCTTCGACCTCCGTGCCGTACACTACTATCCGGTGGTTTCCTCAGATGTTCAGTGCTCTACTGTGTTCTGCTTGGCTCCTGGTTGTCCGGCAGCAGTGGCCGCGGCACGCTCTGTTGAGTTACTCTACGTCTGGTTTTATTAGGTTATGCCAGGTTATGTTGGGATATCTGCGACTTTTGTGCTATTCACTGCTATCCGGTGGATCTCTGCGCACTACTGTCCGCTAGTATACTCTGCTTGTCTCTATGGTTGCCAGCAATAAATATCTCGACATGTTAGATTGTGTTTGTTTGCCTTGGATATGTTACGTTTATCTTGGTTAGGACATGCTATTCTGACTTCTGTAATATTCACTGCTGTTCGGATGATTTCTG
Organism: Eufriesea mexicana; assembly: GCF_001483705.2. Taxonomy (NCBI): domain Eukaryota; kingdom Metazoa; phylum Arthropoda; class Insecta; order Hymenoptera; family Apidae; genus Eufriesea; species Eufriesea mexicana. The sequence continues at coordinate 1,807 of NW_016986413.1, read as the reverse complement.
CGTTTTAATGAACTCTAACGTGCTCTGCCTGTGTCTGGGACGGTCATCAATAATGGTCTTGTCACGTTATGTTGTGTTACTATACGTTTGGATCGGTAAGGTACGGCCAGGTTAGGCCACGGTATGTTTGACTTCTGTGTTATACAATGCAATGCCGCGGCTTACTGCGCTCTGCTGTCTTCTAGTATGTTCTGCTTGGATATGGGGATGCCAGCAATAGTGGTCTCGGCATGTTAGGTTGCGTTATGTTACGTTCCGTTAGGGTAGGTTGCGAAGGCTTGGTCAGGATTTTTTGACTATTGTGCTACACGCTGCTGTTCGGTGGATTTTTGCCCTCTACATTGCTCTACTATATTCTCCTTGACCCTGGCGATGCCAGCAACAGTGGTCACGTCTTTATGTTCGTCTATGCTACGTTTGGTTATGGTGAGTTGGGCCATGTTAGGTTAGGATATCCTCGACCTCCGTAATATACGCTGCTATGCGGTGGATTTCTGCGCTCTACATTGCACTGTACTACTCTGCTGGACTCTGGGGAAGCGAGCAATAGCGGTCCCGGCACGTTAGGTCTAGGTAGGCTACGTTTGGCTAGGTTTGGTTAGGTTTTGTATTGCAAGGATAGCCTTGACTTTGTGCTATACACTATTACTCGGTGCATTCCTCTGACCTACTGTGTTCTAGTGCATTCTGCTTGAATATTGGGAGGCTAGGAGCAGCGGTCGCTGTGCGCTACGATGGGATATGCAGCCATAGGATAGGTCAGGTTGGATCAGGTTATGCTAGGATATCTACGGCTCTTGTGCTCTTCACTGCAATGCGGTACATTTCAGTGCTCTACTGTGCTCTAGTACGTTATGCTTGTCTCTGTGGGGGCCTGCACTAGTGGTTTCATCATGTTGGGTTGAGTTATGTTACGTTTGGATATGTTACGTTTGACTAGGTTAGGATATGCTACTATGACTTTCGCGATATTCGCTGGTATTCGGTGGATATCTGCGCTCTAATGTGCTCTAATATGCTCTGCTTGACTCTGGGAGGCCACCAATATTTTTCCCGTCAAGTTATGTTGTGTAACACTACTGCAATATTGATTTCGTCACGTCATGCTATTTTACACTACGTTTGAGAGGGTTATGTAGGGCCAGGTTTGGTCATGTCGTCATTGACTTCTGTGCTATACACAGCAATGCGGTGGATTTCCGCGTTCCGTTGCGCTCTAGCATGTTCTACTTGTCTCTGTGGCGGCCTTTAGTAGTTGTCTGGGCTTGTTAGCTTGGGTTAGGCTACGCTTCGTTCGGTTAGGTTAGGAAGGATTAGTTAGTGTTTCTTCGACTTTTGTTCTATGCACTGCTATTCGGAGATTCTCCGCCGTCTTCATTGCTCTGCAATACTCTGCTCGAAACTGGGGAAGCGAGTAATAGTGGCCGCGGCACGTTAGGATGGGTTAGGTTACGTTTCGATGGGCTATGTTAGGTTAAGTTTGGAAAGGGTATCCTTGGCTTTCGTTCCATACACAGTTATACGGTGGATTCCTGTGGCCTTCTGTGCTCTACTTTACTCTCCTTGGCGCAGTGGAGGCCGGATGCCGTTGTTACGACACGTTATGCTGAGTTACGCTTATGCTGAGTTACGCTACGTTTGGTTTGGTTACGTTAACTTGGGTTCGGTTCGGGTAGCAATGACTTTTGTGCAGTACACTGCCATTCTATAGATTTCTGCGCTCTTCTGTCTGACAATATGTTCTGCTCGACTCTTGGGAGACTAGTAATTATGGTCGCCATACGTTAGATTTATTTATGTTACGTGT
>NW_016986412.1:0-552 GCF_001483705.2 Eufriesea mexicana | reverse complement strand
TTCTCTGGAGAGTAGATGGCTATCCTTACCACTGGACTGTAGGCGTTAGATGATCTATTCACCTAGCTATAACATGCTATAGATTCTGAATTGATCTGTTCTCTGGTAAGTAGATGGCAATACTTGCCACTGGACTGTAGGCATTAGATGATCTATTCACCAAGCTATAACAGGCTATTGATCCGAATGGATCTGTTCTCTGGTAAGTAGATGGCTACACTTACCACTAGACTGTAGGCGTTAGTTGATCTGTTCACCAAGTAATAACAGGCTATAGATTCTGAATGGATCTGTTCTCCGGTAAGTAGATGGCTATACTTAACACTGGACTGTAGGCGTTGGATGATCTATTCACCAAGCTATAACATGCTATAGATTCTGAATGGATCTGTTCTCTGGAAAGTAGATGGCTATACTTACCACTGGATTGTAGGCGTTAGATGATCCATTCTCCAAGCTATAACAGGATATAGATTCTGAATGGATCTTTTCTCTGGTAAGTAGATGGCTAAACTTACCACTGGACTGTAGGCGTTAGATGATCTATTCACC
>NW_016986411.1:0-1004 GCF_001483705.2 Eufriesea mexicana | reverse complement strand
GTGCCCAGAACACCATTGCTGGCCCTCCCAGAGCCAAGCTAAGCATATTAGGGCACAGTATAGTGCACAAATCCTACGAATAGCAGTTTAAAGGTCAAAAGGCATAGCTAGCACCCCCCCAACCTAACCAATCGTAATGCAACCAAACGTAACATAACTCAACCTAACGTGCTGTGTCAACTATTGCTGGACTCCTCAGAGTCGAACAGAGTATGGTCGTTCTCAGTAGAGCGCAGAAATCCACCCAATAGCTGTCTATGCCGAGTAAGACACGGCTATCCAAACCAGACCCGAGCAAGCATGCCTCAACCAAACATAACCCAACTGAAACTAACGTGCCGGGACCTCTATTGCTGGCGTCCTCAGTGTCAGGCAGAGCATGTTAGAGCACAGTATAGCGCAGAATACCACCGAAAAGCATTATATACCACAAAAGTGAATTCTACCCTATACTACCCTAAACAAACGTGACATGACCAAGAGTGGCCTAAAACAAACTAACGTGCCTCTATTGCAGGCCTCCACAGAGCCAAGCGCAGCATACTAGAGTAGAGTAGAGGGCAGAAAAGCGTAAAATCGCAGTGTATAACAGAAAAGTCGAAGCTGTCGAAACATAACTATAGCTAACATAATCTATCCAAACGTAACATATCTCAAACCAACTTGGTGAGAAAACTATTACTGGTCTACCCGGAGATAAGCAGAAGATATTAGATCACAGTAGAGCTCAGAAATCAGCCGCATGGCAGTGTATAGCACAAAAGTCTGAGCTGCCCTAGCCTAACCCATCCAAACGAAGCATAACCGAACGTAACCTGACACAACCTAACCGCCTTACACAACTACTGCTGACGTCCCCAGAGCCAAGCGGAATATGCTACAGCGCAGAAGATCACAGACGTAGCGGCGTCTCAGTGTATAGCACAAAAGTCGAAGGTATACTAACCTAACGTGACCTAACCTAACCCAAGCAAACGTTGCCTAACACAGCATAACATGCCAAG
>NW_016986410.1:0-1893 GCF_001483705.2 Eufriesea mexicana | reverse complement strand
ACTTACATCCACACAAACATCCATACACACATCCGTCCTTCCGTCCATCCAACCATCCATTCAACCTCGCACACATCCATAGATCCATGCATCCGTACATCCAATCGTTCGTACATCCATAAACCCATACAACCATAGATCCATGCATTCATACATATATACATCGATACATCCATACGTCCGTACATCCGTCCATCCATTCCTCAACCCATTCATACATACATCCATCCAGACCACCGTTAATCCATACATACGTCCATCCATACATCCATCTGTCCACACAACCATCCATCCATACAACCACCCATCCATACATACATCGAACCATATATCCATCCATCCATACAAACACCCATCCATGCATCCATCATTCCATACATCTACCCATCCATACGTCCATACACACATACATATATACATCCATACATCCGTACATCCATACATTCCTACGTCCTTCCGTGCACACATACATACATCCATAAATCCGTCCAACCAGGCAACCATCCAACCATACATACATCCATACGTACATCCACTCATCCATACATGCACCCACACACATCCATACATACACCCAGCAATACATCCGTACATACGTCCATGCACACGTCCACACATTCATCCATGCATACATCCATACATACATCCGTCCTTCCGTCCATCCACCTATCCATTCATCCACCCACACATACTTGCTTCCATGCATCTGTACATCCATGCATTCGTACATCCATACATTAATACGTACATACACCCATACATACATAACTCAAATACATCCATACACCCAAACATCCATACATGCATACATCCATACATCCACACACCCATACATCCATAAATCCATCCACCCATACACTCATCCATCCATACATACATCCATTCCTACAATGATAAATCCATATATACATGCGTGGTTACATCCGTACACACATCCATACATACATCCATATATCCACCAATACATACATCCGTTCATGCGCCCTTCCATACACCCGTCCATACATCCACCCATCCATCCACCCAGCCATTAATCCATCTAACCATACGTCCATCCACCCATACATCCATACATATATACATCCATACATCCATACGTCAGTAGATCCGTCCATCCATACCTCTATCCATCCATACATCCATTTATCGATACAGCCATCCATCCGTACATACATCCATCCATACATCCATCCTTCCATATATCCATCCATCCATACATCCATCAATCCATACATGCAAACATTCGTACATCCATACATGCACACATACATACATCCATAAACCCGTCCAACCATACAACCACCCATCCATACATACATCCATACGTTCATCCACACATCCATACATACACCCACACACATCCATACATTCATCCATCCATACGTCCATACCTACATCCATACACACATCCATATATACATCCATAGATGTATCCATACATACATCCTTGCATGCCTCCATACATCCATCCATACATGCATCCATACATACGCCCTTCCATGCACGCATCCATACATCCATACATATAAACGTTCATACATCCATCCATATATCCATACATACATACATCCATACACCCTTACATACAACCATACATACATACATGCAAGCATACAAACAACAACACATACATCCATGCATACTTCCATATAAACATCCACACATACATCCATGCATCAGTTCATCCAGCCATAAATACTTCAATCTGTGCATACACCCAACCATCCATTCAGCCATCCATCCATACATCCATCCATACACCTACACATATATACATCCATACATCCATACATCCATACATATATCTATCCATACATCCATCCGCCCATGCACCCATCCTTCCATACAACCATCCATCCATACATCCATCGATCCATAAGCCTATCCATCCAC
>NW_016986409.1:0-739 GCF_001483705.2 Eufriesea mexicana | reverse complement strand
CATCGTCACTTATGTAGAAAAACTTGCTCGCCACGATAATGGTAGAAAATGTCACTAGAATTGAACATTCCCGACAGATACTATTGCAATGCAATGGCTATAGCAAACCAATATTATCTTTCCACCTTATTTACGCGGAAAATTTTGCTCACCACGATATTGTTCCGAAATGACAATAGAACTGATCCTCTCAGTCATACTCTATTGCAATGCAATAGCTGTAGCAAACCAACAGAATCTTTCCTTCTTACGTATGCTGAAAAGCTCGCTCACCACGATTTCAGTCGAAAATGTCAATACATTTGAACTTTTCAGTCAGATTCTATTGAAATGCAATGGCTATACCAAACCAATTGAACCTTTCCCCCTTATTCATGCAGAAAAGTTTGATCAGATCGATATTAATCTAAAATGTCAATACAATTGAGATTTCCAGTCATATATTATAGCAATGCAATGGCTATTGCAAACCAATAGGAACTTTCCTCCTTATATATTCAGAAAAGTTTGCACGACACGATACTAGTCGTGAATGTCTATAGAATTGAGCTTTCCAGTCAGAGTCTATTGCAATGCAATGACTTTAGCAAACCAATAGAATTTTTCCTTCTTATATATGCCAACTGGCTTACACTCCACCATATTTGCCGAAAATGTCAATAAAATTTATCTTTTAAGTCAGATTCCATTGCAATGCAATGGCTATAGCAAGCCAATCGAATATTTCCTCCATATTCAA
>NW_016986408.1:0-630 GCF_001483705.2 Eufriesea mexicana | reverse complement strand
GCGCTCTACTGTGCTCTCGCATGTTCTGTTTTGCTCTGTGGGGCCAGCAATGGTGGTTTCGTCACAGTAATTTGTGTCAGTTTACGATTGTCTTCGCTGCGTTGGGACAGGCTTGGTTAGGATAGCCTGCGCTTTTGCGCTATTCACTGCTGTTCGGCTGACTTCTGCGCTATACTGTGATATAACATTTGACCTACTTCGCTCTGGTGATGCCAGGAATAGTGGTGTCAGCGCGTTAGGTTGAGTCATGCTAAGTTTGGTTATGCTACGTTTGCATTGGGTAGGCCTTGACAGCTTTGTCCTTCGTGTTATATGATATTTTTCGGTAGAATCCTGCGCTCTGCTGTGTTCCACTATACTCTGCTCGAATCTGGGGTTGCCAGTAACAGTGGTAGCGGCACGATATTTTGGGACGTGTTACGTTCGGTTACGTTACGATTTGTTAGGTTAGAAGGGGATGCCTTTAACTTCAGTGCTATACACTGCCATTAGGTGGACTTCAGCGCTCTGCTGTGATCTAGTATTCCCAGCTTTGCTCTGGGAATTCCAGAAATAGCGGCCGCGGCACGTTAGGCTTAGTTATGTTACGTTTGTTTATGTTACGTTTGGCGAGGTTAGGATAGAGTAGCT
>NW_016986407.1:0-602 GCF_001483705.2 Eufriesea mexicana | reverse complement strand
AAACATAACGTAGCTCATCCTCAGTGCCACGACCACTATTGCTGGCCTCCCCAGATTTGGGCAAAGTATAGTAGAGCAATGTAGAGCGCAGAAATGCGACGAAAAGCAGTGCACAGCACTTACCTATGTTACAAAGGGAGGGAGAGGCGCCCCCACACCACGCCCCGGCCACAGGTACTGGGCCGCTCGCGAAGGCGGGTTAAAACATCCGGTTGAGTACGAGGCGCTAAGCGGTTCCGCGTTCGCAGCCTCCGCCGCCCTACGCGCGAGGGGTCCGCGCTCCGCTCACAGGTTGTCTCCGCGGCCTCCATCTGTAACATAACAGCCTCGAAGGAGGAGGCCACCACACGCCGCGCACATAAGCTCTCAGTCACCTGCGCCAGGTCGACGGAGAGGGAACGTAAAGACAAACCAGGCGACACAGGACTCGGCGCTCACTAGGCCACACCGGACTATGCTATAGCGTGCGCTGCGCCGCTTCCCGGCCTTCCCCGATATGATGACATCGCGTCTCACGTTCCTGCCTGATACGACGTAGGAACTCCCCGAAGTACCCGTGCCCGGTTAGGAACCGTGTCAGGCGGAAGTTGTGCAGGCGGCCG
>NW_016986406.1:0-1445 GCF_001483705.2 Eufriesea mexicana | reverse complement strand
CTACTGGGATCGATGAAAAAAGATCGGTCCAGATGCGAAATTTCGAAGATCGAAATCAAAAAATTCTACTACGCAGCACGACCTGTCACGCGCCCACACTTTCGGCACTATATTTCGCGACTGAACTGCCGAAATCGGAATGACGGTTGATACACTAGGTAGAAAAAAGCCTAGTCTATCCTATTATGCCGAGAAAACATAATCGGAAAGTCTAATCTTGGAAATATAGCCGAAGAAACTAAACTGTGTAGCATGATTTTTCAGGCACTGATTATTGTCAGTTTATTTCATATGTGCACTATACCACCGAAGAGATATTCACAGTTATTAATCTTGATCTTCATAAGCTTCTTATAAGTTCTTAAACTTCTGTCCTATTCGTAAATATTATGATAATGTTTAAAAGGTTACCCACAACTGTAATGGTACGAACTAATATCTGACACGTCGCGTTATTTTTCTCAAATGTATATTTCTTCAGTTATAGTAATTAAAACGCTAATTAGCGATATCACGACTACACAAAACCTTTGGAAGAAATCTTTAATATTTCGCTTTGATGCACGAAAATATTCCACCATTTGTTACCGGTACACTGCTTTGCCGCCAACTGGAAGTTGGCTGCGGCCGGATATGTGACGTATTTTGTGGCGGGAAAATTCTGCGTCGTTGAAATAGCTTTGCTCTAAAATATCAAACGATGTTTCTTATATTTATTAATATTAATGTAGCAAAAATAGATATATTTCTGTTATAAAAATGATAAATTTCTACTACATAGACGTTATAAATTAATAAAATTAATTATAACGTTAGTATCAAAAATATAATATATGATAATATGTGTTATACATTACTTACATAATTTGATACATGAGCATTGTGACCACCTTTATTGAACATACTTCTTGAAAACATTAGTTTCTAATGGATAAGTGGTTAAAGCTATTTTTTCAACAAAACCATTTAGTCAGACTTATCCAAAGAAAGTATGTATCACTCGGTTATAATAAACCTACAAATATTTTTCCTATTGCTAATAAGATGGATTTATGTTCAGTTTGAAGTATACTTATGACAAACTTAAAATGTTATTGTTAAAATTAAGAGTGATTAAATAGTACTTTTAGTAAAACAGTTTACCTAACTCATGCTGTGATGGGTGGGAATAGTAGAACAATAAAACGATATAAATAACTATCACACAATCTCTTCCCTTCTTTTTATTCTCTTAACACCCCCATAAAGCTTTTCATATTCTTTAACAAATTTGGGCCACTCAGTGATTTAGTTAGACAATTAGCATTCATTTCTTTATCTGGTGCATAACAAATTTGTAAGTTCTTAGTTTTTACTAAATCCCTTATATAACATTTTTCTGCGTAAAAGCTTAGATTTAATTTTGTACATTTTTCAATTCAAGACAATTTATTAACTCAAAACAA
>NW_016986405.1:0-279 GCF_001483705.2 Eufriesea mexicana | reverse complement strand
TACTTGCCGTTGGATTGAAGGCGGTTGGCGATCTATTCGCCAAGCTATAACAAATTATAGATTGTGAATAGACCTATTCTCTTGCAAGTAGGTGGCTGTACTTGCCATTAGATTGGAGGCGTCAGGCGGTTTGTTCACCAACCGATAACATGTTATAGATTTTAGATAGACCTATTCTCTGGCAAGTAGGTGGCTGTACTTGCCATTGGATTGAATGCGTTGAGCGTTCTATTCACCAAGCTATAACAGATTATAGATTTTGAATAGACATATTCTCTG
>NW_016986404.1:0-290 GCF_001483705.2 Eufriesea mexicana | reverse complement strand
ACAAAAGCCGAACGTATCCATACCAGACCTGACCTAACCGAACCGAATCAAACGTATCATACCGCAACATATAGTGCCGCTACCACTGCTCCTGGCCTACCCAGAGTCAAGCAGAATGAAATAGAGCACAGTAGATCGCAGAAGTCTAGCATATAATGGTGTGTGGCACGACAGTCAAAGCTATCCTAACATAACTTGACCTAACCTGACCTAACATTACCTAACAAAAACCAACTTGCCACGAACACTACTGCTCGCCACCTCAGGGCCAAGCTGAAAATATTAGAACA
>NW_016986403.1:0-549 GCF_001483705.2 Eufriesea mexicana | reverse complement strand
TCTCTTGCATAAATAATGAGGAAAGATTCTGTTGGTGTGCTACATGCACTTCAATGCTATATATTCAATTTTATTTACATTTTCGACTAATATCGCAGTGAGCTAACTTTCTTACATAAATAAAGAGGAAAGATTCTCTTGGCGTGCTATAGTCTTTTCAATGCTATAGAATCTGGCTGGAAAGTTCAATTTTATTGACAGTTTTCACTAATATCGTGGTGAGCTATGTCTCTTGCATAAATAATGAGGAAAGATTCTGTTGGTGTGCTACATGCACTTCAATGCTATATATTCAATTTTATTTACATTTTCGACTAATATCGCAGTGAGCTAACTTTCTTACATAAATAAAGAGGAAAGATTCTCTTGGCGTGCTATAGTCTTTTCAATGCTATAGAATCTGGCTGGAAAGTTCAATTTTATTGACATTTTCGACTGATATCATGGTGAGCTATCATCCATGCATAGGTAAGGAGGAAATATCCATTTGGCGCGCTATAGCCACTGCAATGCTGTAGAATCTGGCTGGAAAAATCAATTTTATTGACA
>NW_016986402.1:0-585 GCF_001483705.2 Eufriesea mexicana | reverse complement strand
CATACATCCATCCATCCATACATCCACCCATTCATACATCGATCGATCCATACATCCGTCCATACATACATCAACCCAACAGTCCGTCCCCCCAACCATTCATCAACTCAATAGTCCATCCATCCATCCAGACATACATACATACATCAATACAATCATCTATACATACACCCTTACATACATCCAAACAAACATCCATACATACATTCATATACATTCATACATACATCCATACATTCATCCATAAAAACATCCATACATACAACCATACCCACACCCATACACACATCCATAGATGTATACTTATATACATCCTATCATACATCCATCGATCCATCCATACATGCACCAATACATATGATCTGGCATACACGCATCCATACATCCATACATACGTTCTTGCATACATCCATACATATATCCATACATACATAGACAACCCCATACACTCACCCATACAAACATGCATAGACACATCCGCACATACAGCCATACATACGGCCATAGATCCACCCACACATACATCCGCACATTCGCCCTTCCATACACGCACCCATACATACATCCATCCATACACCCATACGT
>NW_016986401.1:0-759 GCF_001483705.2 Eufriesea mexicana | reverse complement strand
AGAGGAAAGTATAGAGCCGAAATCCACAGAATGACAATGCACAGCAGAAAAGTCAAAGGTACCTTAACCTAACCCAGACTAACTTAGCATAACCGAGCGAAACATAACTCAACCTGTAACGACACGAGACCGCAATTGCTGGCATCCCCAGTGCCACGTGGAGCATATTAGAGTACAGCAGAGCGTAGAAATCGACCGCATTGCTGTGTAAAGCGCAAAAGTCAGAGACATGCTGACCAAACCTATCCTAACCCAAGCTAGAGGAACGTAACACAACCAATCGTGTCACGACCACTATTGCTGGCCACCACAGGGACGAGCAGGGTATAGTAGTGCGATGTAGAGCACCGAATTTCTCTGAATAGCAGCGTACGGCACAAAATTCAACGTTATTCACACCTAACATAACCAAAGGTAGCCTAAGTCAATGTAACGTGACGAGCCTGCTATTGTTGTTACCTAACATAACCAAACGTAGCCTAAGTCAATGTAACGTGACGAGCCTGCTATTGTTGGCCTCCAAAAACGATGCAGAGCATATTGGAGCAATGTAAAGCGCAGAAATCCACCGAAATGCAGTGCACAGCACAAAAGCAGAAGATAACCTGACCAAACGGCCTAACATGTCCTTAGCGAGCGCAACGAATCTCAATGTAACGTGGCGAGTCCCCTGTTGCTGGGCGTCTCAGCGCCAAGGTGAACACACTAGAGCACTTTAGATCGCTGATATCCGCCGAATAGCAGTGTATAGCGCAAAAG
>NW_016986400.1:0-1380 GCF_001483705.2 Eufriesea mexicana | reverse complement strand
GGATGCCCGCTATTTACATTGCTCTACTGTACTCCGCTTGACTCTGTCGAGGCGATCAAAATACGACGTGGCACGTAGGTTTGAGTTAGGTTAAGTTTGTTCAGGATGGCCTTGACTTTCGTGCACTACACTGCATTTCTGTGAATCTCTGTGCTCTACATTGCTCTACTATATTCAGCACGACTCTGGGGAGGCGAGCATTCGTGGTGGTGGCACGTTGGCTTGAGCTAGATTATGTATGGTTATGTCAGGTTATGCGTAGTTTGGTTCGGATGGCTTTGACTTTCGTGCTATAGACTGTTATTGCCTCCCTATGTTAGGAGGGAATAGCATGGACTCTTGAGACAATCTCTGATATTCGGTGGCCTTCTGCGCTCCACTCCGCGCTAATACATTCTGCTTGGCTCTGGGCTGGTCAGCGGGAGTGGTCTCGGCACGCTAGGTTGAGTTACGTTACGTTTCGCAAGGGTAGGTTAGGAAGGCATGGTTAGGATTTCTTTGACTTTTGTGCCATACACTGTTATTCGGTGGATTCCTGCGATCTACTGTGCTCTACTATATTCTGCTTGGCTCTGAGAAGGCCAGGAGCATTGGCAGCTGTTAGGTTATTTCAGGTTGGGTTTGGACATCTTCAACGCTTGCGCTATACACTGCTATTCGGTGGACTTCAGCGTTCTACATGGCTCTACTATACTCTGCTTGGCTTTGTGTAGGGAGCAATAGCGGTCGTGGCACGTTATGATTGGTTAGATTACGTTTGGTTAGGTTAGGTTAGGCTAAGTTTGGGAATCAGAGCTATGACTTTCGTGCTGTATGCAGTTACTCGTTGGATTTCTGTGGTTTACTGTGCTCTACTACATTCTGCTAGGCTATACGGAGGCCGGGGGCATCGTTCGCTGCGCTTTACATTTGGTTAGGCCACGTTCCGTGAGGTTAGGTAGGTCAGGTTATGCTAGGATTCCTACGGCTTCTGTACTCACTGCAATGCGGTGGATTTCTGCGCTCTACTGTGCTCCAGATATTCCGCTAGTTTCTGTGGAGTTCAGGAATAGCGGTCCAACCGTGATAGGCTGTGTCACACTCCGTTTGGGTCTGTTACGTTTGGCTAGGTTAGGTTAGGCTACATAGACTATTGTGCTATTCACTGCAATGCGGTGGCTTTCTTCGCACTACCCTGCTCAAGAACATTCCGCTTTTCTTTGTGGATGCCAGCAATTGCCGTATCGTCATGTTATGTTCAGGTAAGCTACCGGCGGTTATGTTACGTTTGGGGATGTTATGAGATGCTACCCGCTCTTTTGTGCTTTTCACCGCTATTGGGTGTGTTTCAGTACCCTAATGTGATCTAATACACTCTGCTATTCTCTGGGGTGGCCAGTC
>NW_016986399.1:0-1786 GCF_001483705.2 Eufriesea mexicana | reverse complement strand
ATAAATATGGATTAAAGATTCCATTGGCGTGCTATAGCCATTGCAATGCTATTGAATCTGGCTGGAAAATTCAATTTTACTGACATTTTCTACTAATATTGTGGTGAGCTAATTTTCTTGCATAAATAACTCGGAAAGATTTTATTGGCGTGCTATAGCCACCTCAGAGCTATGGAATCCGGCTGGTAAATTCAATTTTAAAGACATTTTCGACTAATATAGTTGTGAACTAACTTTTTTGCATAAATGAGGAGGAAAGACTATATTGGCATGCTATAGCCATTGCAGAGCTATAGAAACAGGCTGGAAAATTCAATTTTATTCGCATTTTCGTCTAATATCAAGGAGAGCAGACTTCCTTACATATTTAGGAGGAAAGATTCTATTGGCGTGCTATAGCCATTGCAATACTAGGAAATCAGGCTGGAAAATTCAACTTTATTGACATTTTCGTCTAATATTGTGTTTAGCAAGCTTTCGCGCATAAATAAGGAGGAAAGATTTTATTGGCGTGCTACAGCCATTGCATTGCTATAGGATCTCGTCGGAAAATTCAATTTTACTGACAATTTCGACAAATACGTGGTGAGCTACCTTTCTTTCATAAATAAGGAGGAAAGATTCTATTGGCGTGCTATAGCCATTGCAATGCTATAGAATCTGCATGGATAATTCAATTTTATTCTTATTGTCGACTAATATCGTGTTGAGCCAACTCCTTTGTATACGTAAGGAGGAAGAATCCTATTTGGCTACTATAGCCATTGCAATGCTTTATAATCTGTCTGGAAAATTCAATTTCATTTACATTTTAGACTAATATCGTGGTGAGTTAATTTTCTTGCATAAATAAGGAGGAAAGATTCCTTTGGCGTGCTAAAGCCATTGCAATGCTATAGAATCTGGCTGGAAAATTCAACTTTATTGACATTCTCGACTAATATCGTGGTCAGCAAACTTTCGTGCATAAATAAGGAGGAAAGATTTTATTGGCGTGCTGCAGCCATTGCTTTGCTATAGGATCTCGTTGGAAAATTCAGTTTTACTGACAATTTCGACTAATATCGTGGTCAGCTAAGTGTCTTGCATAACTAAGGAAGAATGATTCGATTGGCGTGCTATACCCGTTGCAGAGATACAGAATCCGGCTGGAAAATTCAATTTTTTAGACATTTTCGACTAATATAGTGGTGAACCAACGTTCTTGCATAAATGAGGAGGAAAGATTCTATAGGCGTGCTATAGCCATTGCAATGCTATAGGATCTGGCAGGAAAATACAATTTCAATAACATTTTCGACTAATATCGTGGTGAGCTAATTTTCTTGCATAAATAAGGAGGAAAGATTTTATTGGCGTGCTATAGCCACCTCAGAGCTATGGAATCCGGCTGGAAAATTCAATTTTATAGACATTTTCGACTAATATCGTGGTGAGCTAATTTTCTTGCATAAATAAGGAGGAAACATTTTATTGGCGTGCTATAGCCACCTCAGAGCTATGGAATCCGGCTGGAAAATTCAATTTTATTGACATTTTCGACATATATTGTGGTGAGCTAACTCCTTTGCATACGTAAGGAGGAAGGATTTCTATTGGCGTACAATAACCATTGCCATGCTATAGATTCAGCATGGAAAATTCAATTCTATTGACATTTTCAACTAATATCGTGGTGAGGTAACTTCCTTGCATAAATAAGTAGATCAGATTCTATTGGCGCGCTACAGCCATTGCATTGCTGCAGGATCTCGTTGGAAAATTCAATTTTACTGACAATTTCGGC
>NW_016986398.1:0-325 GCF_001483705.2 Eufriesea mexicana | reverse complement strand
TACTTGCCGTTGGATTGAAGGCGGTTGGCGATCTATTTGCCAAGCTATAACAAATTATAGATTGTGAATAGACCTATCCTCTTGCAAGTAGGTGGCTGTACTTGCCATTGGATTGTAGGCGTTATGCGGTCTGTTCACCAACCGATAACATGTTATAGATTTAAAATAGACCTATTTTCTGCCCAGTAGATGTCTGCACTTGCCATTGCATTGAAGGCGGTTGGCGATCTATTCACCAAGCTATAAGAGATTATAGACCTTGAATAGGCCTATACTCTGGCATGTAGATGGCTGTATTTGCCATCGGATTGAAGGCGTTAGGCGA
>NW_016986397.1:0-276 GCF_001483705.2 Eufriesea mexicana | reverse complement strand
CTTATTCTTCTTTTGTTTTGGCTAAGTTTGGTCAGGTTATATTAGAACTGGTTAGGTCAGGACCTCTTTGACTTTTGTGCCATACACGCTGTTCGGTGGATTTCCGGGGTATACATTGCTCTAATACACTCTGCTCAATTCTGGGTAGGCCAGCGATACTGGTCGCGGAACGACAGGATGTGTTATCTTACGTTTGGTTAGGGTATGTTAGGATATATTTGGTTATGGTGACCTCGACTTTTGTGCCATCCACGTCCATTCGGCGGATTTCTGGTT
>NW_016986396.1:0-932 GCF_001483705.2 Eufriesea mexicana | reverse complement strand
CACCTAATAGCAGACTATAGCTCTAAAGTCATAGCTGTCCTATCCCAACATATCCATCGTAACGTAAACGAAGGTAACGTTACTCTTCCTGAAGTTCCGCTACAACAATTGCTGCCCTCCACACATCCATGCAGGACATACCAAAGCACAGTAGAACGCAGAAATCTACCGAACAGCAGCGCACAGCACAAACGTTAAAGCTATCCAGTCCAAACTTAGCCAAACCCAAATTTAACGTACGTAACAAGATCCAACGTAACGTGCCGCGAGCTATATTGCTGGCTTTCCCAAACGAAGCTGCAAATATTAGAGCACTGTAGGGCGCAGGAATCCACTTAAAGGAAGACTATGTCACCTAAGTCAAAGCTGTCCCCTCCAAACTTATCCAATCGTAACGTAACCAAACGTAACCTAACTCATCCTAATGCGCTGCGACCCCTACTACTGGCATTCCCAGTGCCCAGCAAAACACATCAGTGCAGAGTAGAACGCAGGAATCCGTTGCACCGCAGTGTATGTCGGAACAGTCAAAGCAACCCAAACCCCACCCAAAGCAACAGGATATAACCAAACGTAGCCTGACACGACCTAACCGAACGTAGTCTCACACATAGTAACGTGCCGTGAATACAATTGCTGGGATCTCCCGAGGCAATCAGATTATATTAGAGCGATGTATATCGCAGTGATCCACCGAATAGCGGTGTATAGCATAAAAGTCGAAGCTACCCTATCACAATCTGACCAAACGTAACACAACCAAACGTTATTCATCCCATCCTAACGTGCAGAATCCACTATTTCCGGCCTCCCCAGTAACAAGCAGGACATACTAAAGATTAGTAGATCGCTGTAGCTCGCCGAAAAAAGGTTCACGGCGTTAGTCAAAGCTATACGAACCTAACCCATGCTAATATAACCTAACCGAACGT
>NW_016986394.1:0-482 GCF_001483705.2 Eufriesea mexicana | reverse complement strand
ATATGGAGGACAGATTCTGTTGGCGTGCTGTACACGTTGCAATGCAATAGAATCTGACTGGAAGCTTCAATTTTATAGTAATTTTCGACTAGTATCGTGGCGATCAACCTTTTTTGTGTAAGTATGGAGGACAGACTCTGTTGGCGTGCTATAGCCGTTGGAATGCAATAGAATCTGACTGGACATTTCAATTTTGTTGACATATTCGACTAATATCGTGGTGAGCAAACTTTCACCCAAGTAGAAGGCGGAGGGATTCCTTTGGCGTGATTTAGTCATTGCAATTCAAAGGAATCAGATTGGAAAGTTCAATTCCATTGACATTTTCGAATAATTTCGTGTTGAGCAAACTTTCTCGCATAAATTCAGTAGGATATATTCAATTGGCGTGCTATAGCCATGGTAATGCAAGAGAATCAGACCGGAATGTTCAATTTCGTTGACATTTGCGACTAATATCGTGGTGAGTAAATTTTCTCGCA
>NW_016986393.1:1800-2096 GCF_001483705.2 Eufriesea mexicana | reverse complement strand
TTACGCAGAAAGGTTTGCTCGCCGCAATAATAGACAAAAATATCAATAAAATTGACATTGCATTCAGATTCTATTGCAATGCAATGGCTGTAGCAAACCAATAGAATCTTTCGCCCTTATTTATGCATTAAGCTTGCTGGCCGCGATAGTATTCGAAAATGTCAATAAAATTGAACTTTTCAGTCAGATTCAATTGCAATGCAATGGCTATAACAAACCAATAGAATCTTTCCTCCTTATTCATGCAGAGAACCTTGCTCACCACGATATTATCCGAAAAAGACTATAAAATTGAA
>NW_016986393.1:0-280 GCF_001483705.2 Eufriesea mexicana | reverse complement strand
AGCCAATAGAATCTTACAACGTTATTTACGCAGAAAAACCTGCTCCCCGTAATATATGTCGAAAATGTCAATGGATTTGAACTTGTCACTCAGATTCTATTGCAATGCAATGGCTATAGCAACCCAATAGAATCTTTCCTCCTTATTTACGCAGAAAAGCAAGCACACCACGATAACAGTCGAAAATGGCAATAGAATTAAAAATTTCAGTCGGATTCTATTGTAATGCGCTCGCTATAGCATTCCAGTGGTATCATTCCTCCTTTTTTGTGCAGAAAAG
>NW_016986392.1:0-685 GCF_001483705.2 Eufriesea mexicana | reverse complement strand
CACTGCACTGCACTGCACTGCACTGTGCTGCACTCCACTGTGCTGCACTGCACTGTACTGTACTGTACTGTACTACGTTGCACTGTACTACGCTGCACTGTGCTGTACTGTATTGCACAGCACTGCACTTCACTGCACTGCTCTGCACTGCTTTGCACTGCACTGCACTGGGCTGTGCTGTGCTGCGCTGCACTGTACTGTACTACGCTGCACTGCACTGCACTCCACTCCACTCCACTGTGCTGCGCCACGCTGCACTGTACCGTACTACGCTGCACTGTAATACGCTGCACTGTGCTGTACTGTATTGCACTGCTCTGCACTTCACTGCACTGCTCTGCACTTCATTGCACTACTCTGGACTGCACTGCACTGCACTCTGCTGTGCTGCGCTGCACTGTACTGTACTACGCTGCACTGCACTGCACTGCACTCCACTCCACTCCACTCCACTGTGCTGCGCTACGCTGCACTGTGCTGTACTGTATTGCACTGCTCTGCACTTCACTGCACTGCTCTGCACTGCACTGTGCTGTGCTGCGCTGCACTGTACTGTATTACGCTGCACTGCACTGCACTCCACTCCACTGTTCTGCGCTGCACTGCACTGTGCTGTGCTGCACTGCACTGTACTGTATTACGCTGCACTGCACTGCACTGCACTGTGCTGTGCTGTGCTGCGCTG
>NW_016986391.1:0-289 GCF_001483705.2 Eufriesea mexicana | reverse complement strand
GGCAGAATATACTAGAGGACAGTAGACTATTGAAATCAACTGCATTGCAGTGAGTGGCACAAAGTCGAAGGTGTTCATATCAAACTTAACCTAACCTGACCTAACCAAACGTAACAAAGCTAATTGTAAATCGATCCGGCCACTATTTAAGGCCTCCACAGGACAAAGCAGAGCATGCATGATAACAGAAGTGCCCAAAAATCCGCCAAATAGCAGTGTGTATAATAAATGTCAAACCTATCCTACTCTAACCTCACCAAACGTAACCTAACCTTGACCAACCTAACCT
>NW_016986390.1:0-364 GCF_001483705.2 Eufriesea mexicana | reverse complement strand
GATGTATGGATGGGTGCTTGTATGGATTGATGGTTGTATGGTTCGATGGATGTATGGATGGGTATATATATGGATGGGTGGATGTATGGCAAGGTGGATGTATGGATGAATGTATGTATGGATGAATGGTTGTATGGATGAATGGATGTAAGGATGGATTGATGTACGAAAGTATGGATGTACGTATATATATAGGTATGGATGTATGTATGTATGGATGGTGGTATGGTTGGACGTATTTATGGATGTATGGATGTGCGGATGTATGGATGTATGGCTGCATGAATGGATGGATTGTTGTATGGATGTATATATCGATTGATGTATGGATGTGTGGATGTATCGATGGATGGTTGTATGGAAG
>NW_016986389.1:0-557 GCF_001483705.2 Eufriesea mexicana | reverse complement strand
TACACTGCTCTCTGGTGAATTTCTGCGCTCTACATGGACATAGTATACTCTGCTAGACTCTCATGAGGCCAACAATGGTAGTCGCGACACGTTGGGTTGAGATAGAATACGTCTGCTTAGGTTTCGTTGCGTTAGGTTAGGATATCTTTGACTTCTGTGCTACACACAGCTATCTTTTGGACGTCCGCGCTCTTCTAAGCGCTATCGCACTCTGGTTGTCTATGCGAATGCCAGGAGTAGTGCCTTCGGCACGTTAGGTTGAGCTGTGTTACGTTTGGCTAGGTAAGGTTTGGCTACGTTTGGTTGGGATAACTCAGACTTACGTACTGTACACTGTCATTCTACGTGCCTCCTCGATCTACTGTGCTCTAATATGCTCTGCTTAGCGCTGGGGAGGCCGGCAATAGTGCTCTTTGCACGTTAGGTTGTGTTATCCTTCGTTAGTCTGGGTTACGCTTGGCTAGATTAGGATAGGATAACTTTGACTTCTACGCTATCCACTACTACTCGGTGGACCTCTGCCCTCCACATTGTCCTACTATACTCTGCTCGACTCT
>NW_016986388.1:0-539 GCF_001483705.2 Eufriesea mexicana | reverse complement strand
AATTTTATTGACATTTTCGTCTAATATCGTGGTGAGATAACATTCTCTCATATATAAGTAGGACAGATTCTATTGGCATGCTATAGGCATTGCAATGCAATAGAATCTCCCTGGAAAATTCTATTTTATTGACATTTTCGACTTTTGCGTAGTGAGCTAACTTCCTGTCATAGGTAAGGAGGAAAGATACTATTGTCGTGCTATAGGCCTTGCAATGCTATTGTATCTGGCTGGAAAGTTCGATACTATTTACAGTTTCGACTATTATCGTGGTGAGGTGTCTTTTTTGCGTAAATAAGCAGGCTAGATTCTATTGGCGTGCTATAGACATTGCAATGATGAAGGCTGTGGTTGGAAAATTCAGTTTTATTGAGATATTCGGCTAATATCGTGGTGTGTTAACTTTGTCGCATATATAAGGTGGATAGATTATATTCGCGTGCTATAGGCATTGCAATGCAATTGTATCTTCGTGTAAAATTCAATTTTATTGACATTGCCCACTAATTTCGTGGTGAGCTGACTTCCTTGCATAGGTA
>NW_016986387.1:0-689 GCF_001483705.2 Eufriesea mexicana | reverse complement strand
ATAGTGGTTGTGGCACGATAGATTCTGTTATGTTACGTTTGGTAATGTTACGATTGGTTAGGTAAGGATATCATAGCTGTGACCTTTGTGCTATACATCGCTGCTTGGAGGATGTCTACGCTCTGCGTTGTTCTGCTGCATTCTGCTCGACGCTGTGATGGCCAGTAATAGTGGTCTCGGCACGTTAGATCTGTTAGGCAACTCGAGGTTTGGTTATGCTTTCTTTGGCTTTGTATGGGCAGCTTTGACTCTCTTGGTATACTCTCTTGTTAAACGGTGCAATTCTGCGCTCCGCTATGCTCTACTATATTCTGCCGTGCCCTGGGTAGTCCAGCAATAGTGACCTCGGCACGTTAGGTTGAGTTAGGCTGCGTTTGGTTAGTTTACGTTTGGATAGGTTGGGATAGGGTAGCAATGACTTTTGCGCTATACTGCCGTTCGGCGGAATTCTGAGCTTTACTGTGGTCTAATATGCTCTGTTTGGCGCTGCGGATGACAGCAGCTGTGGTCTCTGCCGTTAAGTTGTGTTACGCTTCGTTTGGCTATGTTAGATTATGTCAGGTTGGGTTATGATATCTTCGACTATTGTGCATTGCGCTAAAGTGCAGCTGATTTCTGCGCTTTCCTGTACTCTAGTATGTTCTGCTTTGCTATGTGGACGTCAGCAATAGTGGTCTATGCACTTTATG
>NW_016986386.1:0-298 GCF_001483705.2 Eufriesea mexicana | reverse complement strand
TTTCCTCCTTATTTATGCAGAAAACCCTGCTCACCACGATATTAGCCGAAGATGTCAATAAAATTGTACTTTTCATTCATATTCTATTGCAGTGCAATGGCTATAGGTAACCAATAGAATCTTTCCTCCTTATATACGTAGAAAGGTTTGCTCGCATAAATATTAGACGAAAATGTTAATAAAATAGACATTTCATACAGATTCTATTGCAATGCAATGGCTATAGGAAACCAATAGGATCTTTCCTCCTAATTTATGCAAAAAAGCATGGTCTCCACGATATTAGTCGAAAATGTCA
>NW_016986385.1:0-522 GCF_001483705.2 Eufriesea mexicana | reverse complement strand
CTATAAAATTGAGTTCTCCAGCTGTATTGGGTAGCATTGCAATGGCTACAGCACGCCAATAGAATATTTCCTCATTATTAATGCAGGAAAGTCAGCTCACCCCGATATTAGCCGAAAATGTCAATAATATTGTATTTTCCAGACAGATTCTGTAGCATTGCAATGGCTACAGCACGCCAATAGTATCTTTCCTAATTAGTTATGCAGGAAAGGTAACTCACCACGGTATGAGTCGAAAATGTCAATAAAAATTTGTTTTCCAGACAGATTCTATAGCATTGCAATGGCTATAGCACGCCACTTCAGTCTTTCCTCCTTATTTATGCAAGAAAGTTAGCCCACCACGATATTAGTCGAAAACTTCAATAATATTGAATTTTCCAGCCAGATTCTATAACATTTCAATGGCTATATCATGCCAATAGCATCTATCGTCCTTATTTATGCAAGAAAGTTATGTCTCCAAGGTATAAGTCGAAAATGTCAAAAAAATTGAATTTTTCAGCCGTATTGGGTAGCATT
>NW_016986384.1:0-577 GCF_001483705.2 Eufriesea mexicana | reverse complement strand
GGTGAGCTAACTTCCTTGCATAAATAAGGAGGAAGGATTCTACTGGCCTGCTATTGCCATTGCGATGATATAGAATGTCCCAGGCAGATTCAAATTTATTGACAGTTTCGTCTAATATCTTGGTGGGCTATCTTTCTTGCGTAAATAAGGAGTTTAGATTCTATTGGCGTGCTATAGAGATTGCAATGATGTAGAATTTTGTGGGAAAATTCAACTTTATTGACATTTTCGATTAATATCGTGGGGAGCTATCTTGAGCCAACTTCCTTGCATAAATAAGGAGGAAAGATCCTCTTGGCGTGCTATAGGCACCGCAATGCTCTGGAATATGTCTGCAAACTTCAATTTTATTGAAAGTTTCGACTAATAACGCGGTGAGCTAACTTCCTTCCCTAAGTAAGGAGGAAAGATCCACCTGGAGCGCTATAGCCATTGCAATGCAGCAGAATCTGACAGGAAAATACAATTTTATTGACGTTTTTGACTAATATCGTGGAGAGCAAGCTTTCTTGCATTAATACGGAGGAAAGATTCCATTGGCGTGCTATAGCCATTGCATTGCTCTGGAATCTGGCTG
>NW_016986383.1:0-680 GCF_001483705.2 Eufriesea mexicana | reverse complement strand
GTCGAAACTATCCCCATCAAACGTAACCAAATCTAACATTACCAAGGGTGCCACAGCACAACTATACGAGACGAGAGCATTATTCCTGGCGTACACAGATACAGGCAACGAGTGATATAGCACCGAAGAGAGCAAAAGTCCATAGAATAGCATTGTGTAGCACAAATCCTGAAGATATCCTAACCTAACACATCGATACCTAACCCAGCCAAACGTAATCTGGCCTACCCTAACGTGCCGCGAACACAATTGGTGTCCGCCCTAGAGCTGAGCGGGGTAAAGTAGATCAATGCAGACCGCAGTAATCCACTGAATGGCAATTTATAGCACAAAAGTCTAAGCTACGCTATCTTAACCTGAAGAATCGTAGCATAAGCAAACGCAACATAACACGGACTATCGGGCCGAGACCAATACTGCCGCCCTCCACATACCCAAGCGGAATATACTAGAGCACAGCAGAACGCAGGGATCCTCGCAGGGATCCACCGAATAGCGGCATATAGCGCAAAGGTCAAAGCCAAATTAACCAAACTCTACCAAACCGAACCTAACCAATGGTCACCTAACACAAAGAAACGTGGGACGACCGCCATTGCTGTTCTCGCCAGAGGTAGGCAGATGCTAGTAAAGCAACGCAGAGTGCAGAAATCGAACGAATGACGGTGTAAAGCACGATA
>NW_016986382.1:0-626 GCF_001483705.2 Eufriesea mexicana | reverse complement strand
TTGCTCACCTCCACAAAGTCGGGCAAGCAGTGTATGGCGCAAATGTCAAAGAAACGCTAACCATTCCATCCTAACCAACCTTAAAGTAACGTAGCATAACTCAACCTATCGTGCCGGTAACACTATTACTGGAAACCCCGTAGCCAAGCAGAACATATTGGAGCGCAGTAGGGTGCAGAAATCCATAGAATGGCATCGAATGGAACGAAAGCCTAAGATATTCTGTCCGAACGTAACCAAACATGTCACAAGCTAACGTAGCCTAACAAAACCTAACGTGCCGAGACCACATACTATTGGTGACGTCCCCAGAGCGAAGCAGAGAATATTGTAACGCAGTAGAGTGCATATGTCCGAAGATAGCGGTGTATAGCACAGAAGTCTAAACTATCCAGTCCTAAACTCACAAAACGTAAAATAACCAAACGTGGCATATCTAAACCTAACGTGCCGAGACCACTATTGCTGGCCCCCCAAGAGCCAAGTAGAATACAATAGAGCGCAGCGGAGCGCACAAACCACCGCATTGCAATTTAGAGCCAAAAGTCAAACACATGCTGACGTAACTTGACATAACCTAACCCATCCAAACGTAGTATAACCCAACATAACGTGTCGAGACCAAC
>NW_016986381.1:0-723 GCF_001483705.2 Eufriesea mexicana | reverse complement strand
AGCACAATAGAGCGCAGAAATTCGACGGGAAGCAGCGTATAGGACGAAAGACAAGTATAAGCAAACCGATCTTAGCATAACCTAACGTAACAGAACGTAACATATCTCAACCAAAGGTACCGAGAACACTGATGCTGGGCACCAAAGCGCCAAGCAGAATGTAATGGTGCACAGTAGATCACTGGAATCCGGAGGATAATAGTTTATAGCACGAAGGTAAAAGCTATCCTAACCAAGCGTAACCTAATCTAACCAAGACAAGCATAGCCTAACTGAGACTAACGTGCCGCGACAACTACTCTTCGCAAACCCATAGTCAAGCAGATGATAGTAGCGCAGTGTAGAGGCCGGAAATCCTTCGAATATGAGTGCATAGCACAATAGTTAAGGAAACCCTGACCAAGCCTTCCCATGCTGTCACAACGACACGTAACCAAACTCAATCTCACGTGCCGAGACCACTGTTACTGGCTACCCCAGAGCCAAGTATAATATACAAGAGCACAGCTGAGCGCAAAGATCCACCGCATTGCGATGTATGGCATATAGGTCAAAGATATCAAATCCTCAGCTGACCTAACCTAACCTAACCCATCGTAGCGCAGCTCAACATGTGGTACCGAGACCACCATTCCTGGCCTTCCCAGAGGCAAACAGCATATGCTAGAGTACACAATAGAGCTGAAACCCGCACAATACGGGCGTGGAGCACAAAAGTCGGAG
>NW_016986380.1:0-665 GCF_001483705.2 Eufriesea mexicana | reverse complement strand
GCAATGCCTATAGCACGCCAACAGAATATTTCCTCCTTATTTATGTAAGAAAGTTAGCTTACCTCAATATTAGCCGGAAATGTCGATAAAATTGAACTTTCCAGCCATATTCTGTATCATTATGCGGTGGCTATAACACGCCAATTGGATATTTGCTCCTTATTTATGCAATGAAGATAGCTCACCACGATATTAGTCGAAAATGTCAATAAAATTGTATTTTCCAATCACATTCAGTATCACTGCAATGGCTACAGCACGCCAATAGAATTATCCCTCCTTATTTATGCAGGAAAGGTGGCTCACTGCGATGTAAGACGAAAATGTCAATAAATTTGAATTTCCAAAACACATTCGATATCAATGCAATGGCTATAGCACGCCAATATTGTCTTCCCTCCATATATATGCAAAAGAGTTAGCCCACCACAATATTAGCCGGAAATGACAATATAATTCAGTTTTTCAGCCACATTCTATATCAATGCAATGGCAATAGCACGCCAATATCATCTTTCCTCCTTATTTATGCAAGAAAGTTAGCTCACCACGATATTAGCCGGAAATGTCAAAAAAATTGAGTTTTTCAGCCACATTCTAAGGCATTGCAATGGATATAGCGCGCCAAAAGCATCTTTCCTCCTTACCAATGCAAGGAAGATAGG
>NW_016986379.1:0-948 GCF_001483705.2 Eufriesea mexicana | reverse complement strand
GGTGCCAAGCACAATGCAGTAGAGCAGAGTAGATCACAGAAATACACCTGACAGCAGTATATATCACGAAAGTTAATGGTACCCTAACCAAACTTAATCAAACATATCCTAATCGAAAGCAGCCTAACCTAACCTAACGTGTCGCGACCTCTATTGCTTGCCTCCAAAGGACAAGGCTGAGTATAGTAGAGCAAAGTCGTTCGCAGGAATCCTACGAATTGCAGTGTACATCACGAAAGTCGAAGATAGCCAGACCGAGCTTAACATAACCAAACCTAACCAAACGTAACACAAAACTGCTTAACGTGACGAGACCACTATTGCAGGCCTCGGCAGAGCCATGCAGAAATTATTGGAACACAGTGAAGCACAGTTATCCGCGGATAGCCGTGTATAGCACAAAAGTCGAAACTATTCTATCCTAATCTCACGAAACGTAACATATCCAAACGTAACCCAACTCAACCTAACACGGCGGGACCGCTAGTTCTGGCCACCACAGAGACAAGCAGAATCTACTAGAGCACAGTATGGCGCAGAAATCCACCGCATTGCAGTGAACAGCACAAAAACCGTAGATACCATAGCACAACCTGACCTAACCTAACCTAACTCAGCGTAGCATATCTCAATATAACATGCAGCGGCCACTGTTCCTGGCCTCCACATAGCCAAGCATAATATGATAGAGCAAAGTAGGTTACAGGAATACACCGAATAGAAGTGTACAGCACGAAAGTCAAAGCCATCCTGACCAAACTTAAGCTACCCTATCCTATCAAAACGTAACATAACACAACCTGACTTGCCAGAGCCAACACTGCTCGCCTCCCCAGAGCCGAGCAGAGTGTAGTAGAGCAATGTAGAGTGCAGAAATTCAGTAAATGGCAGTGTACAGCACAAGAGTCGAAGCTTCCAAATTCTAATACATCCAGCCTTAGCATAACC
>NW_016986378.1:0-629 GCF_001483705.2 Eufriesea mexicana | reverse complement strand
ACGTTACACATATTGACACTCCACGACCGCTATTGCTGGCTTCACGATTGCTAAGCAGAATAGGGCAGAGCAATGTAGAACGCTGAAATCGTCCGAATAGCAGCGTATAGCACAGAAGTCAAGTGCTATTGCTGGCTTCACGATTGCTAAGCAGAATAGAGCAGAGCAATGTAGAACGCTGAAATCGTCCGAATAGCAGCGTATAGCACAGAAGTCAAAGCCGTCCTAACCAAACTTAGCCTAACATAGAATAACGTAGCGTGACCTAACCCAACCAAACCTGCCACGGCCGCTATTGCCGGCCATCCCAGCGACATGCCGCTGCTAGTAGGGCAATGCAGTGCAGAGAAATCTCCCGAATAGCAGTGTATAGCACAGAAGACAAGGCTAACCCAGCCAGACCTATCCAAACATTGGCAAACCAAGTGTATCGTAACTGAATATAGCCTGCTGGCACCACCATTGCTGCCCTCGCCAGATCCAAGCAGAAAAAGCTAAAGAACACTAGAGCGCAGAGATTCAAGGTATAGCAGCGTATACCACGAATGTCTGATCTATCCACACCGACCCCAAGCTAACGTAACGTAACCAAACGAAGCCTAACTTATACAAACGTGACGAGACGACTA
>NW_016986377.1:0-561 GCF_001483705.2 Eufriesea mexicana | reverse complement strand
CAAAAAAGTTAGCTCATCTCGATATTAGTCGAAAATGTCAATGAATTGAATCTGCCAGGCACACTCTATATCATTGCAATGGCTATAGCAGGCCAGTTGAAACATTCCTCCTCACGTTAATCTCTCCTCCTTGTTTATGCAAGAAAGTTAGCTCACCACGATATTAGACGAAAATGTCAATAAAATTGAAATTTCCAGCCAGATTCTACTGCATTGCAATGTCTAAGGCACGCCAATAGAATCTACCCGGCTTATTCAGGCAAGAAAGATATCTCACCACTATAATAGTCGAAACTGTCAATAATATTGAACTTTTCAGCCAGATTCTATAGTATTGAAATGTCTGTAGCACGCCAATAGAATCTTTCCCCCTTATTTATGCAAGAAAGTTAGCTCATCTCAATATTAGTCGAAAAAGTCAATAAATTGAATATGCCAGGCACATTCTATATCATAGCAATGGCTATAGCAGGCCAGTAGAAACTTTCCTCTCCACTAATGCAAGAAAGGCAACTCACCACAATATTAGTCGAAACAGTCTATAAAATTGAACTTTCCAGA
>NW_016986376.1:0-675 GCF_001483705.2 Eufriesea mexicana | reverse complement strand
GTTTGGTCAGGTTAGGTAAGGATATCTTTGTCTCATGTGTTATAAACAGAAATGCCGCAGACGTCTGTGACCTAATGTGCGGTATCGTATTCTGCTTGGCGCTGGTCTTTGTCTCATGTGTTATAAACAGAAATGCCGCAGACGTCTGTGACCTAATGTGCGGTATCGTATTCTGCTTGGCGCTGGGGAGGTCAGCAATTGTGGTGTAGGTCGGTTAGGTGGAGTTATGTTGCGTTCGATTATGCTATGTTTGGTTATGTTAGGCCATGTGAGCTTTGACTTTTGTGCTGCAGACGGCTGTTCGGTGGATTTCTGCGCTGTACTGTGTTCTAATATGTTCTGCATGGCGCATGGGAGGCCAGCAATGTAGGTGTCATCTAGTTACGTTTAGTAATTCTACCTTTGGTTAGGTCAGGTTGTGTCACGTTAGGTTAGTATATCTTTGATTTTCGTGCTGTACACTACGAATTGGTAGCTTTCTGAGCTCTGCTTTGCTCTGGTATATTCTGCTTGTCTCTGGGGAGGCCAGCAATGGTGACCTCGGCACGTTAAGCCATGTTAGTTTGCGTTTGGTTATACTACGTTTGGAAAGGGTAGGATTCGATAGCTGTGACTTTCGCGCTATCCACTGCTTCTTGGCCAATCCCTGCGCTCTACGTTGCTCTACTATAATCT
>NW_016986375.1:0-292 GCF_001483705.2 Eufriesea mexicana | reverse complement strand
TATACATTTCTATTTATCGGCTTTCTGCGTTCTACTGAGCTCGACTATATTCTACTCTGGGAAGACCAGCATTAGTGGACATGGATTGATAGGATGCGTTAGGGTGTGTTTAGTAATGTTACGGTTGGTTAGGTTAGGATATGGTAACTTCGACTTTTGCGCCATATTCCAGTATTCGGAGGATTTCTGGGCTCTGCGTTGCTCTTCAATACTCTGCTCCAACTCCGCAGTTCCAGTAATAGTGTTCTCGGCACGTTTGGCTTAGTTAGGCTAAGTTTGGTTAGGCTATGTT
>NW_016986374.1:0-293 GCF_001483705.2 Eufriesea mexicana | reverse complement strand
GTAGTATCTTTCCTCCTTATTTACGCAGAAAGGTTTGCTCACCACAATATTACACGAAAATGTAAATAAAAATGACTTTTCGTGCAGATTCTATTGCAATGCAATGGCTACAGCAAACCAACAGGATCTTTCCTCCTTACTTATTCAGAAAAGCATGCTCACCACGATATTAGTCGAAAATGACAATCGAATTGAACTTTTCAGTCGGATTCAATTGCAATGCAATGGCGATAACAGACCAATAGGACCTTTGATCCTTATTTATGCAGAAAATATTGCTCACAACGACATTA
>NW_016986373.1:751-1543 GCF_001483705.2 Eufriesea mexicana | reverse complement strand
AATGCTCTGGAATCTGTCTGGAAAGTTCAATTTTATTGACATCTTCCACTAATATTGTGGTGAGATACCTTTCTTGCATAAGTAAGGAGGAAATATCCTTTTGCCGTGTTATAGCCATTGCAAAGGTATAGAATCTGGCTGGAAAGTTCTTTTTTATTGACAGTTTCGACTGATATCGTGGTGAGCTAACTCTCCTTTATAAATAAGTAGGAAAGGTTCTATTGGCGTGTTATTGCCATTGCAATGCTATAGCATCTGGATGAAAAATACAATTTTATTGACATTTTCGACTAATATCGTGGTCAGCTATCTTTTTCGCATAAATAAGGGAGAAGGATACTGTTGGCGTGCTATAGGCATAGCAATGCTATAGAATCTTCCTGGCAGATTCAATTTTCTTGACATTTTCGTCTAATATCGAGGTGAGCTATCTTTCTTGCATAAATAAGGAGGAAAGTTTCTATTGGCGTGCTATTGCCATTGCAATGCTACAGAATCTGGCTGGAAAGTTCAATTTTATTGACATTTTCAAATAATATCGTGGTGACTTAGCTTTCTCGCATAAATAAGGAGGAAAGATTCTATTGTCGTGCTACAGGCTTTGCAATGCTATAGAATCTGGATGGAAAATTCAATTCTATTGACATTTTCGATTAATATCGTTGTGAGCTGACTTCCTTGCATTGGTATGGAGGAAAGATCCGTTCGGAGTGCTATAGCCATTGCAACACTGCAGAATCTGGCTGGAAAATTCAATTTTATTGACATTTTCGAATAATATCGTAGTTAGCT
>NW_016986373.1:0-357 GCF_001483705.2 Eufriesea mexicana | reverse complement strand
CTAACTTTCTTGCGTAAATAAGGATGAATGATCCTATTGACTTGCTATAGCCTTCGCAATGCTATAGAATTTGGCTGGAAAATTCAGTTTTTCTGACATTTACGACTAATATCGTGGAGAGCTAACTATCTTGCACAAATAAGGAGGAAAGATTCTATTGGCGTGCTATAGCCATTGAAATGCTCTGGAATCTGTCTGGAAAGTTCAATTTTATTGACATCTTCCACTAATATTGTGGTGATCTGTCTTTCGTGCATAAATAAGGAGGAAGGATTCCACTGGCCTGCTATACCTGCTAAAATGCTGTATAGTCCGGCTGGAAAATTCAATTTTATTGACATTTCCGACCAATATCGT
>NW_016986372.1:0-1234 GCF_001483705.2 Eufriesea mexicana | reverse complement strand
ATTAGTCGAGAATGACAATAAAATCAAATTTTCCAGGACGATTCGATAGCATTGCAGTGCCTACAGCACGCCAATAGAATCTTTCGTCCTTATTTATGCAAGATAGATAGCTCACCACGATATTAGTCAAAAATGTCAATAAAATAGAATTTTCCAGCAAGATTCTACAGCACTGCTATGGCCATAACAAGCCAATAGAATCTTTCTTCCTTATTTAAGAAAGAAAGTTAACTCACCACGACACTATCCGACAATATCAATAAAATTGAATTTCCATCCAGGTTCTAAAGCATTGCAATGGCTATACTGCGCCAAAAGCTACTGCGCCAAAAGGATCTTTTCTGCATGATTATGCAAGGAAGCTAGCTCACCACGATATTAGACGAAACTGTTAAAAAAATTGCACTTTCCAGCCAGATTCCAGAGCATTGCAATGGCTATAGCACGCCAATAGAATCTTCCCTGAGTATTTATGCAAGAAAGTTAGCTCTCCACGATATTAGTAGAAAATGTCAATAAAATTGTATTTTCCTGCCAGATTCTAATGCATTGCAATGGCTATAGCGCTCCAGATGGATCTTTCCACCTTACTTAGGGAAGGAAGTTAGCTCACCGCGTTATTGGTCGGAACTTTCAATAAAATTGAACTTTGCAGACAGATTCCAGAGCATTGCAGTGACTATAGCACGCCAAGAGAATCTTTCCTCCTTCTTTAAGCAAGGAAGTTGGCTCATCACGACATTAGTCGAAAATGTCAATAAAATTGAGTTTTCCATCCAGATTTTATAGCATTGCAATGGCAATAGCACGCCAATAGAATCCTTCCTCCTTATTTATGCAAGAAAGTTAGCTCACCACGGTGTTAATCGAAAATGCCAATAAAATTGAGTTTTCCAACCACATTCTATATCATTGCAACGGCTATAGCACGCCAAAAGAATCTTTCCTCCTTATTTATGCATGAAAGTTAGCGCACCAAAGTGTTATTCGAAAATGTCTATAAAATCGAATTTTCCGGCCAGATTCTATAGCATTGCAATGGTTATAGCTTGACAATATACTCTTTCCTTCTTGTTTATGCGAGAAGGCTAGCGCACCACGATATTAGTCGAAAATGTCAATAAAATTAAATTTTCCAGCCAGATTCCAGAGCATTGCAATGGCTATAGCGAGCCAATAGAATCTTCCCTGAGTATTTATGCAAGAAAGATAGCTCTCCACGATATTAGTAAAA
>NW_016986371.1:0-485 GCF_001483705.2 Eufriesea mexicana | reverse complement strand
AAAAAGTAAATTGCGCAGCACGATCTGAGAGTCACTGACACTTTCGGCACTATTTCTTGAAAATGTACACACGAAATCGAAAAAAAATATCCAATCCCGTTAAGGAATAAATCACTCTATGCGAATTAGTGGAAAATTCCGATCCAAAAAAGCCTAATTCAAAAGATAGAAGCCAAAAAAGTAAATTGCGCAGCACGATCTAAGAGTCACTGACACTTTCGGCACTATTTCTTGAAAACGCACACACGAAACCGAAAAAAAATGTCCAATCCTGTTAAGGAATAAATCACTCTACGCGAATCAGTGGAAAAATCCAATTCAGAAAGCCTAATTCAAAAGATAGTGGCCAAAAAAGTAAATTGCTCAGCACGATCTGACAGCCACTGACACATTCGGCACTATTTTAGAAAAACGCACACACAAAACCGAAAAAAAATATCCAATCCCATTATGAAAAAAATCACTCTACGCGAATCAGTGGAAAA
>NW_016986370.1:0-917 GCF_001483705.2 Eufriesea mexicana | reverse complement strand
TGGAGGCTAGTAATGGTGTCCGCCGCACGTTAGCCCGGAATGTGTTACGCTTGGCTTGGTTAGCGTGGGGTAACTTTGACTTCCACGATATGAACCACAACCCTATGAACTTCTGCGCTTTCCTCTCCTGCCATACGTTCTGCTTGGCTCTGGGGAGGGTAGAAATAGTGGTCACAGCATGTTAGCTTGAGATATGATACGCTAGGGTACGGTAAGTATGGTTTGGTTAGGATAGGATAGCATCGACTTTTGTGCAGTACACTGCTGTTCATAGGATTGCTGCGCTCTGCTGTGCTCTAATATTTTCTGCTCGGCTCTGGGGAGGCCAGCAATAGTGCTCTCTGCACGATAGGTTGGGTTCGGTTACGTTCTGTTATGTTAGATCATGCTATGTTAGGTTGGGAAAGCAGAGACTTTCTTGTTATACACTGCTATTCGGTGGATTTCAGAGGTCAACTCTGCTCTACTACATTCTGCATGGCCATGGGGAGGTCAGTAACACTGGGCGCGGCAAGCTATGTTGAGATAGGCTACGTTGGGTCAGGCTATGTTTGTTTGCGTTGGGTTTGGGTTGCTTTGACGCATCTGCTGTACACTGCTCTTCGGTGGACTTCTGCATTCTTCGTTGCCCTACTATAGTCTCCTCGGCACTGGAGAGGCCAGAAATGGTGGCTTCTTCGCGCTAGATTGAGTTTGGTTACACTTGGCCTCGATAGGTTGGGAGAAGTTAAGATAGGGTAGCTTTGACTCTTGTGCTATTCGGTCGATACCTGTATACTGTATAGCTCAAATAGCATCAGTGTGTTTCTGGTGTGGCCAGCAACAGCGGACGTGGCACGTTTTGTTGGGTTACTTTGCGTTAGCCTGGTTGGCTTTGACTTTTGTGCTATACACGGCAATTCGGTCGATATTTCCGC
>NW_016986369.1:0-473 GCF_001483705.2 Eufriesea mexicana | reverse complement strand
CTGGCCTGACCTGTCCTGCCATATCCTGACTTAAGCTGTTCTGACACGACCCGTCCTGACCTGACCTAACCCGACCTGACCTGACCTTACCTGACCTGTCCCGACCAGACCCACCTGTGCTGACCTGACCTGACCAGACCTGACTTGAATTGCCTTGACTAGATTTGACCTGACCTGAACTGACCTGACCTGACATAACCCGACCTGGCCTGACCCGACCTGACCTGACCAGACCTGACTAGGCTTGACCTGACCTGACCTGACCTGACCTGAACCGACCTGACCTGACTTGACTTGACTAGGCTTGACCTGACCTGACCTGACCGGACCTGACTTGACCTGACCTGACCTGACCTGACCAGACCTTACTTGACTTGACTTGACATGACTAAACTTGACCTGACCTGACCTGACCTGACCAGACCTGACCAGACCTGACTAGACTTGACCTGACCTGACCTGACCTGACCTGA
>NW_016986368.1:0-585 GCF_001483705.2 Eufriesea mexicana | reverse complement strand
TATGCGAGGAAGATAGCTTACCACGATATAAGTCGGAAATGTCAACAAGATTGTATTTTCCAGCCAAATCTATATCATTTCAATGGCTATAGCACTCAAAAAGCATATTTCCACCTTACTTACGCAAGGAAGTTAGCTCACCGCGATATTAGTCGAAAATGTCAACAAAATTATATTTTCCAGCCACATTCTATATCATTGCAATGGCTACAGCACGCCAACAGAATCTTTTCTCCTTATTTATACAAGAAGGTTAGCTCACAATGATATTAGTCGAAAATGTCAGTAAAATTGAATTTGCCATACAGATGCTATAGCGTTGCAATGGCAATAGCACGCCATTAGAATCTTTCCTTGTTATTTTTTATTTACTCAAGAAAGTTAGGTCATCACGATATTAGTCGAAAATGTCATTAATATTGTATTTTCCAGCCAGATTCTACAGGACTGCATTGGCCATAGCACACCAACAGAATCCTGCCTCCTTATTTGTGCACGAGAGTTAGCTCACCACAATATTAGCCGAAAATGTAAATAAAATGGAATTTTCCAGGACGATTCTATAGCTTTGCAATGCCTATAGCA
>NW_016986367.1:0-675 GCF_001483705.2 Eufriesea mexicana | reverse complement strand
TGTTTGTATGTACGGATGTATGGATGTATGGATGTTTATAAGTATGGATTTATGGATGGATGGGTGTATGAGTGGATGGATGTATGGATGGACGGATGTATGAATGGATGTATGTATGGTTGTATGCATGTATGGATGGATGGCTTTATGGGTGTTTGGATGTATTAATATATGGATGGATGGATGTATGGATGGATAGATGTAGGGATCAATGGATGTATGGATGGGTGCTAGTACGGATGGATGGATGTATGGCTCGAAGGACCTATGGATGGATGTATGTGTGGATGGCAGGATATTTGGGTGGATGGATGTATTGATGGGCAGGTGTATGAATGCATGAATGTATGGTTGTATGAATGTATGTATGTATACATGTATGGATGGATGGATGTGTCGAATGGTAGGCGTACGAATGGACGGATATATGGATGTATGGCTGTGTGGATGTATTTATGTATGGATGTATGGATGTATTGGCGGATAGATATACGTATCGATGGATGTATGGATGGGTGGTAGTATGACAGGGTGGATGTATGGAGGGATGGGTGTATGGATGGATGAATCTATGGATTGATGGCCGTATGGATGGATGGATGTATGGATGGTTTGATGTATGGATGAACACATGTACGGATGTATGGATGTACGGAAGAATGGATGTATGGATGG
>NW_016986366.1:0-658 GCF_001483705.2 Eufriesea mexicana | reverse complement strand
GCTATAGAATCTGGATGGAAAATTCAATTTCATTGACATTATCGACTAATATCGTGGTGAGCTTACTTTCTTCCATAAATCAGGAGGAAGGATTCTGTTGACATGCTGTAGGCATTGCAATGCTATAGAATCTTCCTGGAAAATAAAATTTGATTGACATTTTCGACTTATATCTTGGTGAGATAACTTTCCTTCATAAACGTGGAAGAAAGATTCTATTGGCGAGCTATAGCCACTGCAATGCTATAGAATCTGGATGGAAAATTCAATTTTATTGACAATTCCGGCTAATATCGTGGTTAGCTATCTTTCTTGCGTAAATGAGACGGAAAGATTCTATTGTCGTTCTATTGCCATTGCAATGCTATAGAATCTGGATGGAAAATTCAATTAATTTTATTGACATTTTCGGCTAATATCGTGGTGAGCTAACTTTCTCGCATAAATACGAAGGAGAGATTGTATTGGCGTGCTATAGGCTTTGCAATGCTGCAGAATCGGGCTGGAAAGTTCAATTTTATTGACATCTTCGACTAATATCTTGGTGAGCTATCTTTCTTGCATAAACAAGGAGGAAAGATTATTTTGGCGTGCAATAACCATTGCAATTATATGGAATGTGCCTGGCAGATTCAATTTTATTGACATTTTCGACTAA
>NW_016986365.1:0-639 GCF_001483705.2 Eufriesea mexicana | reverse complement strand
TTGCCAGGGAGGACAACAATAATGGTCGTGGCACGATAGGTTGAGATACATTACGTTTGGCTGGATTGGGTTACGTACAGTTATGTTAGTGCAGCTTCGACTTTCGCGTTACACTGTGCAATCCTATGGACTTCTGTGCTCTTGTGTGCGCTATCGCAACCTGCCTGTCTCTGTGGATGCCAGGAACAGTGTTCTTGGCACGTAAGGCTGAGTTAAGTTACGTATGGCTCAGATAGGCTTGGTTAGGTTTGGTAGGAATATCTTTGCCTTTTTAGCTGTACACCGCTCTCCGGATCATTTCAGCGTTCCATATTGCTCTCATATAATCTGCTTAGCTCTCATGAGGCCAGCAGTAGCGGTCGTAGCACGTCATGTTGGGCAACGCTACGTTCGAATCTGTTACGTTTTGTTAGGCAAGGACAAGATAGCTGGGGCTTTTCTGCTATAAACTGCAATTCGGTGAAATCCTGCACTCTTCTGTGCTTTAATATGCATTGCTTGGCGCTGGGGAGGCCGGCAATGGTGCTCTCGGTACGTTAGGTTGAGTTATGTTCCTTTGGTTAGGTTAAGTTTGGCTATGTTAGGATAGGATATCATTGACGTTTGGGTATAAACTGCTGTTCGGTGGATTCCTGCGCC
>NW_016986364.1:0-553 GCF_001483705.2 Eufriesea mexicana | reverse complement strand
TTGCGTAAGTAAGGAGGAAAGATGCCTTTTGAGTGCTATAGCCATTGCAATGATATAGATTGTAGCTGGAAAATACAATTTTTTGACATTTTCGACTAATATCGTGTTGAGCTAACTTCCTTGCATATATAAGGAGGAAAGGTACAATTCACTTGCTATACCCGTCGCAATGCTATAGAATCTGGCTGGAAAGTTCAATTTTAATGATATTTTCGACTTATATTGTGGTGAGTTAACTTGCTTGCATAAATAAGGAGGAAGGATTCTGTTGGCGTGCTATAGGCATTGCATGCTATAGAATCCTCCTGGAAATTAAAATTTTATTGACATTTTCGACTAATTTTTTCGGCTAATCTCGTGGTTAGCTAACTTTCTTGCATATATAAGGAGGAAAGATTCAATTCACTTGCTATAGCCGCCGCAATGCTGCAGAATCTGACTGGAAAGAACAATTTTATTGACATTTTCTACTAATATTGTGGTGAGTTATCTTGTTTGCGTATATAAGGAGGAGAGATTCTATTGGCGAGCTATAGTCATTGCAGTCCTGTAG
>NW_016986363.1:0-1076 GCF_001483705.2 Eufriesea mexicana | reverse complement strand
TGGCCGCGGAACGTTTGGTTGGGTTACGTTACGCTAAGATTGGCCAGGTTACGTTATTATGGGCTAGGTCAGGTTATCTTTCTCTTTGCTGCTATACATTGCCTTTCTATGGATTTCTGCTCCCTACGCTCCTCTAATATGTTCTGCTTGGCTACAGGGATGGCAGCCGTAGTGGTCGCGGCATGTAAGGATGTGTTTTATTACATTTGGCTTCGTTAGGTTGCGTTGCTTTAGGTCAGGATAGCTTCGACTTTTATGCTAAGCACTGCTATTCCATGGACTTCTGCGATCTTCTGTGCGCTATCATACTCTGCTTTTCCCTGCGGACGCCAGGAATAGTGCTCCCGGCACGCTAGGTTCAGTTATGTCACGCTAGGCTGTGTCAGGTTTGGCTAGGCTTGGTTAAGACAGCTATGACTTTTGTGCTATACACAGCTATTCGGACGATTCCAGCGTTCTACATTGCCCTCCTACACTCTGCCTGGCTCTCGTGGGGCCAGCAATAGCGGTCGTGACACGTAATGATGGAATAAGTTACGTCTGCTTGTCTTACGTTTGGCTTCAATTGGAGAGGGTGGCTTTGAACTTTGTGCTATGCACTGCTATTCGGCGAATTCCTACGTTCTTCTGTGCTCTAGTATATTCTGCTTGGCTATGAGGAGGCAGCAGAATTGGTCTCGGCGCGTTAGTCTAAGTTATGTTGCGTCTGGTTCTGCTACGATTGGTTAGGGTAGGAGAGCGTAGCTTAGACTTTTGTGCTGATGCCTGCTATTCGGTGGATTTCTGCGCTCTACGTTGCTCTACTATACTCTGCACGACTCTCGGGAGGCCAGCAACAGTGGTCGGAGCACGTTAGGTTGTGTTAGAATACGTTCGGTTAGGTTAGGTTACGTTGGGATAGGATACGATATCTTTGACTCTTGTTCTACACACGGCTGTTATGTGGACCTGTGCACTGTACTGTGCGCTACCGCAATCTGCTTCTGCCTGGGGACGCCAGGAATAGCGGTCGTGGCAAGATAGGTTAAGCTGTCTTCAGCTTGTTTAGGCTAGGTTTGGTCAGATATGGTTGGGAT
>NW_016986362.1:0-763 GCF_001483705.2 Eufriesea mexicana | reverse complement strand
GATGTATGGGTGTGTGGATGAATGGATGTATGGGTGGTTATATGTGTGGATGGCAGGATATATGGATGCATGGATGTATTGTTGTACAGGTGTATGGATGCATGTATCAATGGCTGTATAGATGTATGTATGTATGGATGTAAGTATGTATGGATGTATGTTCGTATGGATGTATGGATGGATGGATGTA
This sequence comes from Eufriesea mexicana, assembly GCF_001483705.2. Lineage (NCBI taxonomy): Eukaryota > Metazoa > Arthropoda > Insecta > Hymenoptera > Apidae > Eufriesea > Eufriesea mexicana. The sequence goes on along the minus strand of NW_016986362.1, from coordinate 573 downwards.
TCGAACGATATACGTACGAATGGAAGGATTTATGGACGTATGGCTGTGTGGATGTGTGGATGTATGGATGATTGGATGGTTGGATGGATGTATGGATGGACGGATGTTCGTACGTATGGATGTGTGGATGTATATATGTTTGCATGTATGCATGGATGGATGTATCGAAAGATGGAAGTACGAATGGGAGGATTTATGGATGTATGTATGTATGCATGGATGTATGTATGCATGTATGTAAGTATGTATCTATGGATGTATGTATGGATGAATGTATTGGTGTATGCAAGGGTGTATGTATTGATGTCTCTATGGATGCAAGGATGGATGGCTGGATGGGTGGATGGATGTATGGATAAGCGGATGAATGGATGGATTGAGGTATGGATGGATGGATGTATGTATGGATGGGTGTACGGATGTATGGATGTATGGATGTGTGGATGAATGGATTTGTGGATGGGTGTATGGATGGATGTATGTACGGGTGTGTGTACAGATGTATCTATAGATGTATGGATGTATGGATGTATGGACGTATGTATGTATGTACGTGTGAATGTACGAATGTAT
>NW_016986361.1:9661-10543 GCF_001483705.2 Eufriesea mexicana | reverse complement strand
ACGTATGGATGTATGGATGTGCGGATGGACGGATGTATGGATGTATGAATGTATGGATGGCTGCGTCAATGATTGGATGGATTTATGGATGAGTGGATGAATGTATTTATGGATGGGTGTAAGGGTGGATGTATGTACGGATGTGTGTATAGATGTATGTATGTATGTGTGGATGAATGGATGTATGTACGTGTGAATGTACGAATGTATGCATGTACGGATGTATGGATGTGTTGATCTATATATGTATGTATGTATGGATGCCTGGATGTATGAGTGGATGTAAGTATGCATGTGCGGATGTATGGATGTATGTATGTATGGTTGCATGGATGGATGGATTTATCGAATGATGGACGTAAGAGTGGATGCATTTATGAATCTATGGATGTGGGGATGTATGCATGAATGTATGCTTGGATGCATGTACGGATGTCTCTATGGATGTATGTATGGTTGAGTGTATGGGTGTATGCATGGATGTATGGATGTATGTATGGACGTATGTACGGATGTTCGTATGGATGCATGAGTGCATGGATGGATGGATTTATGAAGGTATGGGTGTGTGGATGTATGGATGCATGGATGGATGGATAAATTAATGTATGGACGTTTGTATGTATGGATGTATGAATGAATGGCCGTAGTTGCGTTATGGATGTATGTATGAATGTATGTACGAATGTATGGGTGTACGGATGTATGCATGTATGGACGTTTATACGTATGGATGTATGGATGGATGGATGTATGAGTGGATGGATGTATGGATGGATGGATGCATGCATGGATGTATGCATGGATGCATTTACGGATGTATCTATGGATGTATGTATGGTTGAGTGTATGGGGGTATGCATGGATGTATGGATGTACGTA
>NW_016986361.1:0-229 GCF_001483705.2 Eufriesea mexicana | reverse complement strand
CTGATGGATGGAAGTACGGATGATAGGATTTATGGATGAATGGATGTGAGGATGTATGGATGTGTGGATGGATGGATGTATGGATGGATGGGTGGATGTATGTATGAATGTATGGATATATGGATGTATGCATGTATGGATGTATGTATGTATGGATGTCTGGATATACGAATGAATGGATGTACGGAAGTATGTTCGCATGGATGTGTGGGTGGATGAATCTATGGGT
>NW_016986360.1:0-336 GCF_001483705.2 Eufriesea mexicana | reverse complement strand
TGGTATCGGCACGTTTTGTTGGGTAGGGCTACGTTTGGCTTGGTTAGGTTAGGTTGGATTATGTTAGGATTGCGTTAACCTTTGTGCTCAACACTGATATTCAGTGGGCTTCCGTGCTCTACTGTATTCCATCATACTCCGATTGCATCTGGGGCGTCAGCAAGAGTGGTCGCGGCACCTTTGGTTGAGATACGTTACGTTCAGGATAGATTAAGTTATGTTTGGTTATGCTTCGTTTGGTTAGGTTGGGTAAGGATAGCATTGACTTTTGTTTCATACCCTGCTCTTCTGCTTATTTCAACGCTCTACATTGCTCTACCATATCCTGCAAGACTC
>NW_016986359.1:0-2103 GCF_001483705.2 Eufriesea mexicana | reverse complement strand
AGGTTAGGAATCCGTACTATTCGCTGCTGTTCGATTGTATTCGATATTTTACGGAGCTCTGCAAAGCCCTGCTCTGCCCAATGCGCTCTGCTGTGGTTAGGCTAGGGAGGCAATGTATATTTTGCTTCGCGATATTATGTTACGTTTAGTCAGATTAGGTTATGCTGATTTAGGTTCGGTTAGGTATGTGTGCTATTTGCTGCATTCGGTGGTATTCGGCGCCTGCTGCGATCAGCTGATATATAGTGCGCTCGGCTGTGCTCCGTTGGGGTCAGATTATGTACGGTAGGTTAGGTGATGTTAAGTATGGGAACATTAAGTTTGGTTATGTTAGGTTAGGATACCAACTGTGCTATTAGCTGCGTCTTGGTGGCATTCGGCGCTTTCAGACTAAGAATGGTGCAAAAGGGTGTGAAAGGACAGAGAGACTGGGGGGCGCAAACATTTTTCTATTTTCACCTTTGCCACTTCCATACAGCCTCGTCTTCTAGCCTCCATTTTCAACGGCCCTTTTCCTAATACCACTTGCCCTTCCGCTATGCTTTGCCCCTCGGGACTCGATTATATCTGCTTTGGCTCTACGATATCCACAACCCGTCAATTCAGCCAATTAGTTAGTACTTTATGTACAACGTACGAGATTCATTCTTCATCGCCATGGTGACGCCGACACCAAGAAGTTACGACGGATTCGGGGAACGGAAAGGCATATGACAACTGTATGACGATGAAATTTAGTGCCCGACATAACTAATGACTTCTTTCTGGGCTGTAGCTGTTGACAATCGGGAAGGGAGTAGTCTTGGCTTCGGACAAATGTTATCGTACAGAACCCGACAAAATGACTGCACAGCCTACAGGTTTCATTGTTCCTTATATCGAAATTCGTTGTACACACTTGTCACATACGTTTTCGCTTAGTGTCCGCAGTCTTTAAAACCGCAAACGAACATTAATTACTGTCTACAGTTCTTTCCGCATACTTTACCAGTTTTTGTGAAGAATTACGGTAACGCAATATTGCAAGACGAATGTATAAAGAAAAGACAGGCCAAGGAGGACATGATTTGTAAAAGTCTTTCTGTTAAAATCTTTTATAATTCTATGCAACGAATCCGAATCTTGGAGCAAATACTCTTTGCCATATCGGGTTCATGAGATAACTGAGAAAAAGTAATTGATTCTTACTATTTTTATATTTATAGTCAGAAAATTTTCTAAAATCAATAACAGTTTCTTCAAAGCTGTTATTAATTGGTTTGTGTAAAGCTATCGTCCATCGTGCAATCAAAACTGTCCATAATCAGAAATAATTTTTTTTTACCTGCATGCACCGTTCTGAAGTTGCTCGAAAAACGCTGAACAGTATAGAGCGTACGACCATTTTGTCGCATAGTGTAGTTATGGCTGTATTATTACATGAATAATTTGATCCCCTTTTTGTCTGCGATGGGAGTTTATGAGTGGACTCAGATTGCTAGTAACATTCCACTTTAGTTATTAATACTTCCGCTCTTTATTGGTGTCGTACAAGTAATTTCGTCATTTGTAGCGCCTGAGATGAATATTTGCCTGTAAATATAGGATTGTATGAAGGCAAATTTTCCTGTGTATTTTCCCGTATAATTAATGTTTAATTTCACCTCAATTGATATGTACACAGTGGTCAGAAGCTAGTGGATTTGTCATTCTGAATTAAAAATATTTTCGAGGAATAAAATTATTTAGTTAATGCTTTCGAATGATATTGATTGGAGCTATTCATTGTATAAGTTGGCATAGACAATAATTGAGATGTTTTTCTACGCGCAGTGGTAATCATGTGTTAGCATTGTATAATATAGTATGCAGACTTGTATCAAATATTGAGGGCTATGGAATTCAGTTATGTAAATAGGAACGTAAGGAAGTGGTTGCATTTTACGTTTCGTACAATCGTATGTTTACCTGTTCCTTTCATTACAACATGGTATTCCTGTAAAGTCCAAATTAACTATAAGGTGATGATTAGAATTCGACCTATAGCATATACATCGGTATAATTCTACTTACAGATAGTCTTATTGTGTGCTTTAGTGCACCACAAGAATACTTCTCCTCCTC
>NW_016986358.1:0-632 GCF_001483705.2 Eufriesea mexicana | reverse complement strand
ACCAAAAGTAGCGTACCTCAGCAAAACGTGCCGCGGCCACTATAGCTGGCATCCCCGAGGACACGCATAATGTAGTAGATCGCAGTCGAGGGCGGAAGTCCACCGAAAACTGTGTATATCCCGAAAGTCAAAGCCACCCTTCCCGAGCTTAACCCAATTTGAACTAACCTATCGTAACCTAACTCAACCTAACGTGCCGATACCACTATTGCTGGCCTAACCAGAGCGAAGCAGAATGCATTGGAACACAGATATTGTAGAGCGCAGATATTCGCGAATAGCAGTGTATAGCACAGATGACAAGACTACTCTATCATATTAAACGTACCATAACCAGACGCGGCATATCTCAACCTAACATACCGAGGCCACTATTGCTGGCCTCCCGCAGCCAAGAAGAATATACTAAAGCACAGCGGAGCGCAGAAATCCACCGCATTGCAGCGTATAGCTGTAAAGTTACACATATCCTGACATACCCCGACCATACCTTACCTATCCAAACGAAGTATACCTAAACATAAATGGACGAGACCAATATCGCTGGCATTCCGAGAGCCAGGCAGAGACTACTGGAGCAAACTAGAGTGCAGGAATCAACCGAATACCTGTCAATAGCGTAGAGGTCAAAG
>NW_016986357.1:420-1272 GCF_001483705.2 Eufriesea mexicana | reverse complement strand
ATTGAAGGCGTTAGGCGTTCTAATTGCCAAGCTAAAACAAGTTATAGATTTTGAATAGACCTGTTCTCTGGCAAGCAGACGGCTGCACTTGCCATTGGGTTGAAGGCGTTAGGCGCCCTATTCTCCAAGCTATAACATATTATAGATTTTCAATAGATCTATTCTCTGGCAAGTAGTTGGATGTACTGGCCATTGGATTGGAGGCATTAAGCGATCTATTGGCCATGCTATAACAGGTTATAGATTTCGAATGGACCTATTCTCTGGCTAATAGATGGCTGTACGTGCCATGGGATTGAAGGCATTTGGCGATCTAATCACCAAGCTGTGGCAGCTCATAGATTTTGAATAGACTTATTCTCTGGAAAGTAGTTGGCTCTACTTGCCATTAGATTGAAGGCGTTATGCGATCTATTCACCAAGCTATAACAGGTTATAGATTTCGAATAGACCTATTCCCTGGCAAGAAGATGGCTGTACTTGCCATTGGATTGAAGGCGTTGAGCGATCTAATCGCCAAGCTGTGGCAGCTTATAGATTTTGAATAGACTTATTCTCTGGCAAGTAGATGTCTGTATTTGCCATTGGATTGAAGGCGTTAGGCGATCTATTCACCAAGCTGTAGAAGGTTATAGATTTTGAATAGACCTATTCTCTGGCAAGTAGATGGCTGTACTTGCCATTGAATTGAACGCGTTAGGCGATCTATACACCAAGCTATAACGGATTATAGATCTTGAAGAGACCTATTCTCTGGCAAGTAGATGACTCTACATGCCATTGGATTGAAGGCGTTGGGGGATCTATTCACCAAGCTGTAACAGGTTATATATTTTGAATTGACCTATTCTC
>NW_016986357.1:0-367 GCF_001483705.2 Eufriesea mexicana | reverse complement strand
TAGGTGATCTATTCTCCAAGCTATAACAGGTTATAGATTTTGAATAGACCTATTCTCTGGCAAGTAGATGGCTGTACTTGCCATTGGTTGAAGGCGTAAGGCGACCTATTCACCAAGCTGTAACGGATTATAAATTTTGTATAGACTCATTCTCTGGCAAGTAGATGACTGTACTTGCCATTGGATTGAAAGAGTTAGGCGCTCTATTCGCCAAGCTACAACAGATTATAGATTTTGAATAGACCTATTCCTTGGCAAATAGATGGCTGTTCTTGCCATTGGATTGAAGACGTTAAGCGATCTATTCGCCATGCTATAAGAGGTTATATATTTCGAATAGACCTATTCTCTGGCAAGTAGATGGCTG
>NW_016986356.1:0-299 GCF_001483705.2 Eufriesea mexicana | reverse complement strand
CCAAGCAGAAAATATTAGAGTAGAGGCGAGCGCGGAAATCCGTAGAAGAGCAGAGCATTGCAGGAAAGTTAAAGTTATCCTGACCAAACCCTAACTAGCCTAACCTAACGAAGCGTAAGCTGCCACGACCTAGCGTGCCGAGACCGCCGTTTCTGGCCCTCACAGAGCAAAGCAGAACATGTTAGAACAATGCTGAACGCAGAGATCTGCCGAACAACAGCGTGTAGCGCAAAAGGCAAAGCAACACTCGCCAAATCTATCCTTACGTAACATAAGAGAACGTAACGCAACTCAACCTA
>NW_016986355.1:0-330 GCF_001483705.2 Eufriesea mexicana | reverse complement strand
TGAAGTCGTTAGGCGCTCTATTCACAAAGCTATAACAGGTTATAGATTTTGGATAGACCTATTTTCTGGCAAGTAAATGGCTTTACTTGCCAATGGTTGAAGGCGTTAGCCGACCTATTCAACAAGCTATAAGAGATTATAGACTTTGAATAGGCCTATTCGCTGGCAAGTAGATGGCTTTCCTTGCCATTGGTTGCAGACGTCAGGCGATATATTCACCAAGCCTAAACAGGTTATAGATTTTGAATAGGCCAAATTCCTGGCAACAAGATGACAGTACTTGCCATTGGATTGATGGCGTTAGGCGATCTATTCACCAAGCTATAACAT
>NW_016986354.1:0-700 GCF_001483705.2 Eufriesea mexicana | reverse complement strand
GTCGCACAACGCCTTCAATACAATGACAAGTACAGCCATCTTCTTGCCAGAGAATAGGTCTATTGACAGTATATAGTCTGTTATAGCTTGGTGAATACATCGCATGGCGCCTTCAATCCAAAGGCAAGTACAGGCTTCTACTTGCCAGAGAATAGGTCTATTGAAAATCTATAATCTGTTTTAGCTTGGTAAATAGATCGCCCAACGCATTCAATCCAATGGCATGCACAGCCATCTCCTTGCCAGAGAATAGGTCTATTGAAAGTCTATAGTCTATTATAGCTTGGTGAATACATCGCCTAGAGCCTTCAATCCAATGGCAAGTACAGCCATCTCCTTGCCAGAGAATAGGACTATTGAATGTCTATAGTCTGTTATAGCTTGGTGACTACATCGTCTAGCGCCTTCAATCCAATGGCAATCCTTCAATCCAATGGCAAGTACAGCCATCTGCTTGCCAGAGGATAGGCCTATTCAAAATATATAACCTGTTATAGCTTGGTAAATAGATCGCATAACGCATTCAATGCAATGGCAAGTGCAGACATCTACTTGCCAGAGAATATGTCTACTCAAAACCAATGGTCTGGTATATCTTGATGAATAGATCGCCTAACGCCTTCAATCCAATGGTAAATGCAGCATCTACTTGCCAAAGAATAAGTCTATTCAAAATCTATAAGCTGTCACAGCTTGGCGA
>NW_016986353.1:0-1060 GCF_001483705.2 Eufriesea mexicana | reverse complement strand
TGTGTGGATGTATGAATATATGGATGGATGTATGTATGGATGGATTGAGGTATGGATGGACGGGTGAACGTATGTATGTATGTATGGATGTTCATATCTGCGGATGTATGGATTTATAGATGTATGGATGTGTGGATGTATGAATGTATGGATGGGTGGATGTATGTATGGAAAGATCTATGGAAAGAAGGATGTATGGATGGATGTATGTATGGATGAATGGTTGTGTGGATGAATGGATGCATGGATGGATTGAGGTATGGATGGACGGATGTACGGATGTACGGATTTATGGATTTATGGATGGAGGAATGGATGTATGGATGAATGGTTGTATGGATGTATGTATCTATGGATTTACGAATGTATGGATGTACGAATGTATGGATATACGGATGTATGGATGTATGGATGTATATCCGTATGGATGTATGGATGGATGGATGTATGAGTGGATGGATGTATGGATGGATGGATTTATGTATGTATGGATGCATGAATGTATGGATGGATGGATATATGGATGTATAGATGTATGGATCGATGGGTGTATGGATGGAAGCTTGTATGGATGGATGGATGTATGGTTCGATGGATGTATGGATGTGTGGATTTATGTTATGGATGTATGAATGGACGTATTTATGGATGTACGTATGGATGTATGTGTGCATGGATGGATGGATTTGTGGATGTATGGATGTGCGGATGTATGGATGTATGGATGGATGGATGTACGGATGGATGGATGTATGGATGGATGGATGTTATAATGAATGGTCGCTTGTATGTATGGATGTATGAGTGTATGGCCGTATTTGCGTCATGGATGTACGAATTTATGTATGCATGTATGTATGTATGTAAGAATATATGGATGTACGGAGGCATGGATGTGTGGTTGTGTGGGTCGACGAATGGATGGGAGAATGGACAGAAGAATGGATGTATGGATGGGTGCTTGTATGGATGAATGTTTGGATGGATGTATGGATATGTGCATGCATGGATGTGTGTATGGATGCATTTACGGATGCATCTATGGATGTATGTATGGATG
>NW_016986352.1:0-650 GCF_001483705.2 Eufriesea mexicana | reverse complement strand
TTAGAACAGGTTACGTTAGGATATCTTCTACTTCTCTGCTTTACAGTTCAATGCGGTGAATTTATGCGATCTACTGGGCTCTAGTGCACTCTGCTGGGCTCTGTGGAGGTCTGTAATAGTGGTTTCGGCACGCTAGGTTGAGATAGGCTTCGATTGGTTAGGTTACATTTGTTTGGGTTATGATTGGATGGCTTTGACTTTATTCTACTATACACTTCTATACGGTAGATCTCTGCGCACAACTGGGCCCTAATATGTTCTGCTTGGCTCTGAGGAGGGCAGCAATATCGGTCTCGGCACGCCAGGTGGAGTTGTGTTGCGTTTGGTTACGTTGCGTTTGGTTAGGTTAGGACAGAATAGCTCAGACTTTTGTGCGATGCGCTGTAATTTGGTGGCTTTTTGCTCTCTGCTGTGCTCTAGCATATTCTGCTTGTCTCTGGGGAAGCCAGTAATAGTGGACTCGGCTCGTTATGTTATGTTATGTTACGTTTGGTTGTATTACCTTTGCAGAGGTTAGGATAGGATAAAGTTGACTTTCGTGCTCTACAATGCTATTCGGAGGATTTCTACGCTCCACATTGCGCTGCTATGCCCCGCTCGACTGTGGGAAGGCCAGTAATAGTGGTCTCGACACTTTAGGAATCTTTAGG
>NW_016986351.1:0-1051 GCF_001483705.2 Eufriesea mexicana | reverse complement strand
GCTCACATGCTAGATGTGCTAACTACCGTTATATGAATTGTAAATATCACGAGACATAACCGTCGTACACACATTCTATTTTAGAATTTCGTAGGAATTTACGTCTTCAGTGATCAAAGTATCAAAGTAGTCCAACATCTACATCATTGTGATGATGGCTGTACTCGGTACAGTGTTTTTAGTTGCTGACATCTTGAGCAACAGTGGACCTGTATTTTGTCGCTCTAGGACAGTTATAGAATTTATATCATCATTGCAAAGTTTAATCCAACGTCTACAGTGCTATATTGTTGGATGTAACTGGTACCGTACAGTGAATTGGATATATCTCAAACCATAACCGTACTATACATTGATCATTCCAGAATTGCTTTGGAGCTTACATCATCAGTATACAAGGCAGTCCAACGGCTGGAGTACTGTGTTGATGATTGTACTCAGTACTGTGTCGTAAATTGTTAATTTCTCTAGGGATATTACACCGCCTTTTTTCATTCTACAATTGCCGTGGGATAAAAACCTTCAGTGAACAGTTTAATCGAACGGCGACAGCGCTACGGGCGTGGGTGTAATAAATGCCGTACTGTGAATTGGAAATATCTCAAGCCATAAACGTACTATATATTGATTATTCTAGAATTGCATAGGAACATACATTATCATTGTGCGAAGCTATGCTTCGTAATGAAAACTGTGATGATGGCTGTACACGGTACTGTCTTGTCACTAGTGAATACCTCGGGGAATTGTGGATCTGCATTTCTCGTTCTCGTATTGTTGTGAAATACGCATAACCGGTGAACTGGTTAAAACGACGCGACTGTGCTCTATTGGTAGATGTAATAGTCACCGTACTGTGATATGTATGTATCACTAGACGTAACCTCACAGTGCATAGCTTATTCCAGAATTACTTTAGAATTTGCATCATTAGTGAACAAAGCAATTCAACGTCTACATTACAGAGATGATAGCTGTACTAGGTACAGTGTCGTCAATTGTCAATATTTCCAATGTCAGTGGATTTGCGTTTTTCCATTGAAGAATTGTT
>NW_016986350.1:0-543 GCF_001483705.2 Eufriesea mexicana | reverse complement strand
GTCTGAATATATGGATGGAGGGATGTATGGATTTTTGGACGGCTGTACGGATGGATGGATGGTGGCATGGATGGGTGGATGTACGCATGGTTGGATGTATGGAAGGGTGTACGGTTGGATGGATATATGGATGGGTTATATTTGGGTGGATGCATGTTTGGATTCGTGGACGTGCGGATGGATGTATGTATGGATGGATGTATGTATGAATGGATGGATGTATGGATGGATTGAGGTATGAATGGAAGAATGTGTGGATGTACGGATGGATGGATGTATGTATGTATGGATGTATGTATGGATTCATGTATGGTTGTATGTATGGATTTATATGTTCATGGATGTACGAACGGATGTATGTACGGATATATCGATGGATGCATGAATGTATGTGTGGATGTATGGATATTTGGAAGCATGGATGGATGGGTGGATGGTTGGTTTGATGGATGGCTTGAATGAAGGACGAATGGATGGATATGTGGGTGGATGTATGGATGTATGTACGAATGGATGCATGAATGGATGTATGTGTGAACGGAT
>NW_016986349.1:0-526 GCF_001483705.2 Eufriesea mexicana | reverse complement strand
GCTTGATTAGGTTAGGTTAGATTTACTTCGGTTGGGATAAGCCTGCCTTTCGTGCCATACGCATCCGTTCGGTGCATTTCTGCGCTCTACTGTGCTCTACTACGTTCTGCTTGGCCCTGGGTGGGCCAACAATAGTAATAGTAACCGCTGCACGTCATATTGGGTTAGTCTACGTTTGGTTAGGTTATTTTGAAAAGGATTAGGTTTGGCTGTCTTCGACTTTTCTGCTATACATTGCGATTCTATGGATTTCAGAGCACTACTCCCCTCTGCAATGTTCTGCTTTGCTCTATGTAGGCCAGCAATAGTGGTCGCGGCACGTAAGGTATAGCTTGGTTATGTTTGATTATGTTACGGTAAGTTAGGATAGTATAGGATAGCTACGGCTTTTGTGCCATACACTGCTATGAGGTGAACATCGATGCACTGCTGTGCTCTAAAATTTTCTGCTTGGCTCAGGGGAGGCGAGCAATAGAGGTCTCGGCACATTAGGTTGCGCCATGTTATGTTCGGTTAGCGTAGGTTT
>NW_016986348.1:0-4432 GCF_001483705.2 Eufriesea mexicana | reverse complement strand
GGCTGCGTCTGGTTCGGTTACGTTAGGTAAAGTTTGGTTAGGGTAGCTCTGACTTTTGTGCTGAACACTGCCATTCGGTGGATTTCACCGCTCTACATTGCCATGCTATACTTTGCGCGGCTCCCGTGATGAGAAGTATAGTGCCCGTGGCACAATAGGCTCTGTTAAGCTGCGTTCGGTTATGCTACGCTTGGTAAGGCTATGATAGGATAGCTTTGACTTGCATGCTCTTCACTGATGTTTGGTATATTCCTGAGCTCTTCACTGCGCTGCTATATTCCGAATGACCCTGGGGAGACCAGCAATAGCGTTCGTTGCACGTTAGGATTAGTTAGGAAACGTTCGGTTAGGTCAGGTTGGATTACGTTTGGCTATTCTGGAATTGATTTTCGTGATATACACTGCTGTTCGGTGGATTCCTGCGCTCCATAGTGCTCTAATAATTTCTGCCCAGCTCTGGGCAGGCCAGAAATAGCGGCCTAGGCTTATTACGTTTAGTTATTCTACGTTTGGTTACGTTAGGTTTGGTCAGGTTGGGTTAGGTTATCTTTGACTCTTGTGCTATACACTGCTATCCGGTGGATTTCTGCACACTACTGCGCTCTAGCCTGCTCTGCTTTGCATTAGGGAGGTGAGCAATAGCGGTCTCGGCACGATACCTTGTGCCGTGTTACGTTCTGTTATGTCACGGTGGGCTATGTTAGGAAGGGTCAGCTTTAGCTTTGACGCTATACACTCCTATTCGGTGGACATCTGCGCTCTACTGTGCTCTAATATATTCTGCTAGTCTCTGGGGAAGCCAGCAACAACGTTCGTGGCACGTTTGGTTGAGTTATTTTCCGTCCGCTTTGGCTATGAGTGGATAAGTTTGGCGAAGATGGATATGGCTTTTTGTGCTACACACTGCTATTCTGTGCATTCTTGCGCTGTACTGAGCTCTAGTATGTTCTGCTCAGCTATGCGGGGGCCAGATGTACATGTCACGGCACGTTAGTCTGTGTTACGTTACGTAAGGTTATGTTACCTTTGGATAGGTAAGGATAGGTTAAATTTTAATTTTGTGCTATGCACTGCCCTTCGGTGAATTTCTGCTCTCTACTGTGCTGTACTATGCTGTGCTTGGCCCTACGTGCCCAGCAATATTGGTCGCGGCACGTTATGTTGAATTAGGCTATGTTTGGTTATGTACTGTTGGTTTGGCTTAGGCTCGGGTAGTTTATACCTTTCCGATATACACAGCGATTCTATGTATTTCTGTGTTCATCTCTGCACTAACATGTTCTGCTTGGCTCTGCGCATGCCAGCAACCGTGGCCGCGGCATGTCAGGACGTGTTAAGTTACTTTCGGTCAGGTAAAGTTAGGACATGTTGGGTTAGGGTATATTCCACATTTGTGCTACACATAGCAATGCGGCTGATTACTGCGTTCTACTGCGCTCCAGCAAATTCTGCTTAGCCCAGGGTAGACAAGCAATAGTTCTCTCAGCACGCTAGGTTCAGGTAAGCTACGTTCTATTATGTTACGTATTGATATGTTAGGACGTGGTAGCTTCGAATATTCTGCTATGCACTGCGATTCTATTGATATCAGCGCTTTACTCCACTCTAATGTGTTCTACTTGGCTCTGGTGATGGCAGTAATAGTGGCCTCGGCACGTTAGGCTGAGCTAGGTTATGTTTGGTTAGGCTAGGTTACGATGTGTTAGGTTAGGATTGCTAAGACTTTTGTGCTACACGCTGCTACTCTATGGACTTCTGTGTTTTCCAATGCGCTACCACACATTGTTTGTCTCCGTGGACTCCAGGAATAATGCTCCCGGCAAGCTAGGTTGAGTTATGTTACGCTTGGTTGTGTTAGACTTGGCTAGGTTTGGTTGAAACAGATTTGACCTTCGTGCTATGCACAGCTGCCGGCCGATCTCAGCGTTCTACATTGCTCTCCTATGCTTTGCTTAGATCTCGTGAGGCCAGCAATAGTGGTCGCTGCAAGTCAGGTTGTGTTAGTTTACGTTTGGTTATATTACGATTAGTTACGTTAGGAGGGGATAGCTTTGACACTTGTGCTGTACACTGCCACTCGGTGGATATCTGCGTTCCACCATGATCTGCTGTATTCAGCATGGCCCATGGGAAAGACAGCTATAGTGGTCTTGGCATGTCACGCTGTGCTAGGGAAAGTTTGATTGTGTTAGGTTTGGTAGGTTAGGCTAGGATGTCTTCGTCCTTTGTGCTATACGCATCAACGGCGTTGATTTCGGTGGTCCACGGGGCTGTAGTATATTCTGCTTGTCTCCGGGGAGGTCAGCAAATGAGGTTTAGGTCGGTTTTGTGTAGCTAGGTTAAGTTTGGTTGTGCTACGTTGGTTATGCTAGGATTGGGCAGCGTCGTCCTTTGTGCTCTACACTGATATTCGGATGATTTCTGCTCTCATCGCTGCTCTACCGTGCCCTACTCGGCTCTGGGAAGCCAGAAATTGCGGTCGCGGCACGAAAGGTTGTGTTATGTCACGTTTGGTTAGGTCACGATCAGCTAGGTTAGGACGTGATAGCTCCGACTTTTGAGCTGTACACTGCTATTCGGTAAATTTCTGCGCAGCTGTTCGGGCGACATCAGCATTCTACATTGCTCTATTATACTCAGCTTAGCTGTCGTGAGGCCAGCAATAGCTTTCGTGGCACGTCAGCTTGAGTTAGGTTTCGTTCGGTTATGTTATGGTTGGTTAGATTAGGAGAGGATGGCTTCGACTTTATAGCTATTGTCCACCATTTGGTGGATTTCTGCTCCCTACAGTGCTCTAATATTTTCAGCTTGTCTCTGGGACGGCCAGCAATAGTGGCCTCGGCTTGTTATGTTGAGACAAGTTATGTTCGGCTAGGTTGGGTTAGGCAACGTTTGGTCAGGATAGCTTCAACTTTTGTTCTGTACACCGCTACTCGGTGGACTTCTGCGATCTACTGAGCTCTAGTATGTTCTACTTGGCTGTGGGGAGGGCAGTAATAGCGTTCTCGGCACGTTAGTTTGAGATAGGCTATGTTCGGTTGTCTCCTGCTTGTCTGGGTTAGGCTTACGTACTTTTGTCCTTTCTGATATACACATCGATTCTATGAATTTCTGCGTTCTACTCACCACTAATGCGTTCGGCTTGGCTCTGGGGAGGCTAGCAATTCTGGTCGCGGCATGCTAGGTTGAGTTAGGTTACGTTCGGCTATGCTACGTTTGGTTAGGTTAGGTTGGGATAGCTTTGACCTCAGTTCCATGGTCTGCCATTAGGTAGATTTCTGCGCCCTACAGAGGCTCAAATATTTTCAGCATGGCCCTGCGCGGGACAGCAACAGTGGCCTCAGCACGTTATGTTGAGTCAGGATACGCCCGCCTAGGTTGGGTTAGACCAAGTTTGGTTAGGATGGATTTAACTTATGTGTTATACACTGCTGTTCGGTGGACTTCAGAGCTCGACTGTGCTCTAGTACGTCCAGCCTGGCACTGAGGACGGCAGCAATAGCAGCCTCGGCACGTTAGGTTGTGTTAGCCTAAATTTGGCTGCGTCCTGTTCGTTTGGGATAGGCTTAAGTAGCTCTGTCTTTTCTGATATTCACTGCGACTCTATGGATACCTGCGTTGTACTCCCCACTAGTGCGCTCTGATTAGCACTGTGATGGCCAGCATTAGTGGCCTCAGCACGTTATGCTGATTGAGGTTACATTCGCTTAGGTTGGGTTAGGCTAAGTTTGGATAGAATACCTTTAACTTTTGTACTGTACACTGCTACCCAGTGGCAGTGCTTCGCTCTGCGGTTGGCAGCAATGGCTATCTCGGCACGTTGGTTTGAGTTAAGCTATGCTTAGTTATGTCCTGTTGGTTTGGGTCAAGTTTGGGTAGGACTAACGTATCTGATGTACACTGCGGTTCTATGGATACCTGCGTTCCACACTCCACTAATGTGCGCTGCTCGACTCTATGGAGGCCAGCAGTAGTGGTCGTGGCGCGTCAGGTTGAGGTTGGTTACGCTTGGTTATGTTGCAATTGGTTGGGTTTGGAGAGATCAGCTTAGACCTTAATTATATATTCTGCTGTCAGGAGGACTTCTGAGTTCTACAGTGTTGTAATATTTTCTGCCTGGCTCTGGGAAGGACAGAAATAGTGTTATCGTCTCGTTAAGTTGAGTCAGATTACGTCCGGTTAGGTTGATTTACGCTATGCTTGGAAAGGATAGCTTTAACTTTTGTGCTGCACACTGCTATTCGATGTATTACTGCGCTCTACAGTGCTCTAGTATGACCTGCTTGGCTCTCGGTTGGGCTGCAATAGCGGTCTCGGCACGTTATGCTGAGTTAGGCTATGTTTGGTTATGTTCGGTTGGTATGGGTTGGGTTCGGGTAGCTTTGAGATTTCCGACTCACACTGCGATTCTAATGATTTCTACGTTCTACTC
>NW_016986347.1:8356-10016 GCF_001483705.2 Eufriesea mexicana | reverse complement strand
TAACCTAACCTATCCTATCCTAACGTCACGTAACCAAACTTAATCTATCACAATCTAACTCGAATTAACCTAACCTATCATAGCCTAACCAAACTCGACCTGACCTGGCCTGGCCTGACATGACCTGACCTCACCTGCCCTCACCCGACCTCACCTGACAACACACGGAATGTCCTAGCCTGTCCGGACTTGAACTGACCTTACCTGTCGTGACCTTACCTGGACTGGCGTGGCCTGATCAGACCTAGCCTAACCTAACCCTACCAGGTCTGGCCTGGCATGACCTGGCCTGGCTTGGCGTGACTTGACGTGACCTAACCTGACCTGACCTGACCTAGCCTGGCCTGACCTGACCTGTTCTAACCTGACGTGACTTGACCTGACCTTACCTGGCTTGACATGGCCTGGCCTGATGTGTCCTGTCCTATCCTGGCCTGACCTGACCTGACGTCGCATGACCTGACCTGACTCCACATCACCTGACCTGACCTAGCCAGACCCAACCTGGAATGTCCTTGCCTGCACTGACTTGATCTGTCCTTTCCTGTCGTGGCCCTACCTGGCCTGGCCTGGCCTGATCTGACCTAACCTGACCTAACCCGACCAGGTCTGGCCTGGCATGACCTGGCCAGACCTGCCCTGACCTGACCTGATCAGACCTGACCTAATCTGACCCAACCTAACCTAACCTAACCTATCCTATCCTAGCTTTGTAAAACCTATGCTAGCCAAACATTCCCAAGCTTTAGCAAACCTAAATAGCTAAACCCAACGTCCCAAACTTTTCCTAACCTAACGTAACGAAACCTAACCTTACATGACCTAACCTAACCTAGCTAAACCAGCTTAACCTAACCTAACATAACCTAACCCAACCAATCCTAACCTAACCTAATCAAACCTAACCTAATCTCACCTATCCAAACCTAACCCTTCGTATGACAACCTAACCTGCCCTAACCTAATATAACCTAACCTTACCTGGCCTGACCTGCCCTGAACTGACCTGACATGACCTGACCTTACCTGGCCTGACATGGCCTGGCCTGAAGTGACCTGACCTATCCTGTCCTGGCCTGGCCTGACCTGACCTGACCTGCCCTGACCTGACCTATCCTGGCCTGACCTGACCTGTCATGACCTGACCTGACTTGACCTGACGTTACCTGGCTTGACATGGCCTGGCCAGATGTGACCTGTCCTACCCTGGCCTGATCAGATCTGACTTCACATGACCTGACCTGACCTAACCTGACGCAACCTGGAATGTCCTAGCCTGCACTGACTTGAACTGTCCTTTCCTGTCGTGGCCCTACCTGGCGTGGCCTGGCCTGATCTGACCTAACCTAACCTAACACGACCAGGTCTGTCCTGGCGTGACCTGGCCAGACCTGCCCTGACCTGACCTGACCAGACCTGACCTAATCTGACCTAACCTAACCTAACCTCACCTAACCTAACCTAACCTAACCTATCCTAGCTTTGTTAAACCTATCCTAGCCAAACCTTCCCAAGCTTTAGCAAACCTAACATAACCAAACCCAAACTCCAAAACTTTTCCTAACCTCACATAACGAAACCTAACCTTACATGACCTAACCTAACCTAGCTAAACCAGCTAAACATATCCTAGCATAACCTAACCCAACCAATCCTAACC
>NW_016986347.1:0-1183 GCF_001483705.2 Eufriesea mexicana | reverse complement strand
AACATGACGTGACCGGAACTGACCCGCCATGACCTGACCTGACCTAACCTAATTATGCAAAACCTAACTTAACCTAACCTAACCAGTCCTACCATAACCTCACCTAACATAACGTAACCTAACATAACCTAACATTGCACAACCCATCCTAACCTAAACTACCCAAACTTTACCTAACATGTCATAAACAAAAATGAACTAACCTAACCTAACCTAATGTCACGCAACCAAACCTAATCTAACCCAATCTAACACCCCCTAACCTAACATAGGCTAACCTAACCTACCCCGACCTGACCAGGCCTGGCTTGGCCTGACCTCTCCTGAACTAACCTCTCCTGACATGACCTTACTTCACCTTCCCAGTCCTGATCTCGCCCGTCCCGACCTGGAATGTCCTAACATGCCCTGACTTGAAATGGCCTGACCAGTCGTGACATTACCTGGCCTGACATTGCCAGACCTGACATGGCCTCGCCTGGCCTGGCCTGACCTGACCTGGCCTGATCTGGCCTAACCTAACCTAAACCGACCTGACCTGTCCTGACCTGACTTGACCTGACCTCACCTGGCCTGACATGGCATGGCCTGAATTGACATGACATATTCTGGCCTGACCAGACCGAACCTGTCCTCTCCTGACATGTCCTGACCTGACTTCACCTGACCTGGCCTGACCTGGAATGTCCTGACGTGCCCTTACCTGAACCGGCCTGACTTGTCGTGACCTTACCTGACCTGGCCTGGACTGACCTGACCTGACATGACATGACCTAACCTGACCAGGACTGGGCAGACATGGCCTGGCATGGCCTGTCATGACCTGACCCGACCTGACCTGACATCACCTGTCCCGACCTGGAATGGCCTGACCTGACATGACGTGACCGGAACTGACCCGTCATTCCCTGACAAGACATGGGCTGGCCAGACCAGACATGACCTGTCCTGACCTGACCTGTCATGAACTGACCTGACGTGACCAGACCAGTCTTGACCTGACCTGACATGCCCTGACACAACCTGACCTCACCTGACCTGAACTCACCTGACCTGACCTGACATCACTTGTCCCGAAGTGGAATGGCCTGACCAGACCAGACCTGAACGGAACTGACCAGTCATGACCTGACCTGACCTGACCTGACCTGGCCTGACATAACCTGACTTGACCTAACCTAAT
>NW_016986346.1:0-352 GCF_001483705.2 Eufriesea mexicana | reverse complement strand
GGTTGCTTTCTGGCCTCTGCTGTGCTCTAGTATATTCTCCTTGGACCTGGGGAAGCCAGCGATTGTGTTCTTAGCACGTTGGGTTGAGTTTGGTTGCGTTTGGTTATATTACGTTTGGGTATCTGAGGATAGGATAGCAAGACTTTAGTGCTATACACAGTTTTTCGGTGGATTCCTGCCCACCACTGCGCTCCACACTGATCTACTTGACCCTGGTGGGGTCAGCGATAGTGGTCGCGGCACGTTGCGTTCAGCTTTTGCTACGTTGGATTAGGTTAGGTTACTTTGAGCTGGGTTTGAATATCTTTGACTTTTCCGCTATACACTGCGATTCTATGGATTTCTGTGCCCT
>NW_016986345.1:0-782 GCF_001483705.2 Eufriesea mexicana | reverse complement strand
AGAGAAGCGGAACACATTAGTGGAGAGTAGGGCGCAGCAAGCTATAGAATCGCGGTGCTATATCGGAATATTCAAAGCTACCCAAACCTAACCCAAGCCAACAGGACATATCCGAGCATATCCTAACACAAACTAACGCGCCGAGACCGCTATTGCTGCCCTTCCCAGAGCCAAGCAGGGCATACTAGAGCACTGTAGAGCACAGATGTGCAACGAATAGCAGTGTACAGCACAAAAGTTGAAGCTACCCTGGTCAAACTTAGCCTGACCCAACCTAACCGAACGCAACGTGACACAACGTAACGTGCAGAGATCTCTATTGCCTGCATTCCCAGAGCCAACCTGAAAGCATTCGAGCCCTCTATGACGCAGTAATCCACCTAATAGCAGACCATAGCACTATAGCCAAAGCTAAACTCTCCTAACCTAAACAGTCGTAACACAAACGAACATAGCGTAACTCATACTAACGAGCCGAGACCGCGATTGCTGCCATGCTCAGAGCCAATTAGGATATACCGTACGACAGCGAAGAAATGAACCGCATAGCAGTATGCAGCACAATATTTAAAACTATCCAAACGGAATCTACCCTAACCCACCATAGCCGAGCGCAACCTGACTCATACTAACGTTCTGCGACGAATATTGCTGGTCTGCACAGAGAGAAGAGGGACACATTAGGGGAGAGAAGGTCGCAGAAATCCATAGACCGTGGTGTATATCAGAAGAGTCAACGCCACACAAACCAAACCCAAACCAACAGACTACAATCAAACATA
>NW_016986344.1:287-556 GCF_001483705.2 Eufriesea mexicana | reverse complement strand
TTTCTTGCATAAATAAAGCGGAAAGATTCTATTGGCGCGCTGTTGCCAATACAATTCCATATAATCTGCCTGGAAAATTCAATTTTATGGACGTTTTCGACTAATATCGTGGTGACCTACCTTCCTTCCATAAATAAAAACGATAAATACTATTGGCGTGATGTAGCCATTAAATGCTATTGAATCTGGCTGGAAAATTCAATATTATCGACGTTTTCGACTAGTATCGTGGTGGGCTATCTTTCGTGCATAAATAAGTGGGAAAGACT
>NW_016986344.1:0-200 GCF_001483705.2 Eufriesea mexicana | reverse complement strand
CATATCGTGGTGAGCAAACCCACATGCATCAATAGGGATGAAATATTCTATTGGCGTGCAATAGCCATGGCAATGCTATTATAATCTGATTGGAGAATTCAATTTTATTGACATTATCGACTACTATCGTGGCGACGTAACTTACTTGCATATATAAGGATGAAAGTTGTACTGGCGTACTATAGTCATTGCAATCCAAT
>NW_016986343.1:0-2101 GCF_001483705.2 Eufriesea mexicana | reverse complement strand
CAATCGTTGCATAGCCAAGCGTAACCTAACTAAAACTACCGTGCTACGTACACCACTGCTGGCTTCCCTATCCTAAGTTAGGGTAGGATAGCTTTGACTTCTTTGACACACAGTGCCGTTAGTAACATTGCTGCGCTCCACTGTGCGCTACGGTGTTCTGCTTGGATCTGGGGACGCCAGCAGTTGTGGTCTCGGCTCCTTATGATGAGATACGTTGCGTATGGTTATGTTACGCTTGGTTAGGTTAGGAGGGGATAGCATTGACCTGTACGCTATACACTACTATTCGGTGGACTTCTGCGCCCTACTGTGATCTAGCACATTCTGCTTGGCTTTTGGGAGGCCAGAATTAGTGCCCCAGGCACTGTAGACTGAGTCAGGCTGTGTGTGGTTGTGTTACGATTGGATTCGTTTCGATATGATAGAGTAGACTTTTGTGCCATACACTGCACTTCGGTGGATTTCTGCGCTCTACATTGCACCGCTATACTTTGCTCGTGTCTCGTGAGGCAAGCAATATTGGTCGTGGCATCCCGGATTGTGTTACGTCATGTTTGGTTATGTCACGCTTGGTTAGGTTTTGGATAGGATAGCTTCGAGTTTTGTGCTGTACACAGCTATTCGGTGGATTTGTACGATCCACATTGCCCTAATATTATCTGCTTGAATCTGGGGATGCCAGTAATAGTGGTCTCGGCTCGTTAGGTTGAGCTATGCTATATCTAGTTATGTTACGCTTGGTTTGGGTAGGAGAGGATATGCTTGACTTTTGTGCTATGAACTGCAACTTGCAGCATTTCTGCGTCTTCTGTGCTCTAATATGCTCTGCTTCGCTCTGAGGAGGCCGGAAACAGTCGTCTCGGCACGTTACGTTGAGCTATGCCGCTTTTGGTTGGGGTATGGTAGTTTGGGTTAGGTTTGGATTGCTCTGGCTTCCTTGGCAAAGACTGTTATTCGTTGGATTTCAGTTCTTTGCTCTGCTGCACTATGTTCTGCTTGGCTCTAGCGAGGCCAGTAACAGTTGTCTCGGCACATTAGTTTGAGATAGTGTTCGTTCGGTTATGTTACGTTAGCTTTGGTAAGGATTGGATATTTCCGACAATTCCGCGATAAACTGCGATCCTACGAATTTCTGCGATCTACTCTCCTGCAATATGCTTCGCCTGACACTGTGAAAGACAGCAATTGTGGTCTCGACACGTTAGTCTGAATTCGGTGTTTTTCTGCGCTTTACTGTGCTCTAGAATGTTTTTCTCGGATCTGCAGAAGCCAGCAATTGTTGTCTCGGCACGATGGAATGCGTAAGGCTACGTTTGGTTATGTTGGGTAGGCACAGGTTACGCTAGAATATCTTCTACTTTTGTGCTCTAAGCTGCAATGCGCTGGATTTCAACGCTCTGCTGTGCTCTAATGTTCGCTGCTTCGCTCTAGGGGGGGGGGGCAGTAGTGGTGGTCTCGGCAGGTTAGGTTGAGTTAAACTACGTTCGATCCAGTTACGTTTGGCTGTGTCAGGATAGGTTAGTTTCAACTATTATACTATGCACTGCGATTCTATCGACTCCTGCGCGCTACTCTCCTCTAATTTGCCATGCTTGGCTCTGTGGAGGGCCGCAATAATGGCCTCGGCGCGCAAGGCTGTGTCAGGCCACACTTGGCTTGGCTAGGTTACGATAGGTTTGGTTAGGATAACTTTGACTTTTGTGCTGTACGCTGCAATTCGTTTCATATCTGCGTTCTGAGTCGCTCTACTAGCATCTGCTTGCCTCTGAGGAGGCCATCAATAACGGTCGTGGCAGTTTTGTTTCTGCTATTTTACGTTCGGTTAGGTTAGGTAGGGATAATTTTGGATAGGTTGGCTTTGACCGTTGTGCTATACACTGATATTCGGTGGAATTCTGCGCTCTCATGTGCCCTAGTATGTCCGGCCTTGATCTGCGACTGTCAGGAGTAATGGTGTACGCACGTTAGAGTGTGCTATGTTCGTTTGTTCGTGGCACGTTTGTTTATGTTAGGATGGCATAGCTTTGACTTTTGTGCCATACGCTGCCATTCGGTGGACTCCTGCGCTCTTCATATCTCCACCATAATCTGCTCGACGCTG
>NW_016986342.1:0-841 GCF_001483705.2 Eufriesea mexicana | reverse complement strand
GATAGGTTGTGTTAGGCTACGTTTGGTTAGATCACGACTGGTTAGGTTAGGACAGGTTAGCTTCCACTTTTGTGCTATACACCGCTAATCGGTGGATTTCTACACTCCACGTTGTTCTACTATACTCTGCTCCACTCTGGGGAGGGGAGTAATAGTTGTCTCGACGCGTCAGGTTGTGATAGCCTACGATTGGTTAGGGCATGTTGGTTTGGGTGAGGGTAGGATAGCTTCGACTTTCGTGGTGTAAACTGTTGCTCGGTGGGTTTGTGCGCTCTACTGTGCTCTAGTATATTCTGCTTTGATCTGCGGAGGCCAGCAATGGTGGTCTCGGCACGTTAGTATGAGATAGATAGCGTTTAGCTATGTTACGTTAGGTCAGGTTAGATTAGCTTATCTATCGCTTTCGCGATATGCACTGACATTTGGTGGCTTTCTGCGCTCTACTGTGATCTGGTATATTATGCTAGGCTCTGGGGGTGGGCCAGCAATAGTGGTCATGGCACGATATGCCTTGTTAGGCTACGCTTGGTAATGTTACGGTTGGTAAGGATAGGTCAGGGTAGCTTTGACTTTTGTCTATACACACCTATTCGGTGGATTCCTGCCCTCCACCGTGCTCTATCCTCATCTGCTAGTCCCTGGGGAGGCCAGCAATATCGGTCGCGGCACGTTACGCTGTGCTTGGCTACTATAGGTTAGGTTAAGTTGCCTTTGGTTAGGCTTGCATGCCTTCGGTTTTTCTGATGTACACTGCGATGCTACGGATTTCTGCGCACTCCTCTCATCTAATATGTTCTGCTTGGCTCTGCGGAGGCCAGCATTCTTTGGCTGCGACACGTTA
>NW_016986341.1:0-605 GCF_001483705.2 Eufriesea mexicana | reverse complement strand
TACTTTGCTGTAATATTTTCTGCCTGGCTCTGTGATGCCTAGTAACAGTAGTCTTGGCAGGTTCGGTTGAGTTATGCTTCGTTTCGGTTAGGAACGTTTGGTTTGGATTTCTTTGATTTTTGCGCTTTACACTGATACCTGAATTTTTGCGCTCTACATTGCTCAACTATAATCTGCTCGACTCTGTGGAGGCGAGAGTTAGTGGTCTTGGCGCGTTAGCTTGGGTTCGGTTACGTTTGGTTTGCTTAGGTTAGGCCAAGTTTGATCCGGGTAGGTTTGACTTCAGTGTTATACACTGCAATGCGGTGGACTCCTGTGTTCTACTGTGCCCTAATATATTCTGCTTGGCTCTTGGGCGGCCAGAAATATCGTTCGCGTCACGTCATGTTCAGTTACACTACGTTTGGGAACGGTATGTAAGGTCAGGTTAGTTCATATTGTGTCTGACATTTGTGCTATACACTGCAATTCAGTGGACCTCTGCGCCCTGCTCTGTCTGATATATCCTGCTTGGATATGGGGAGGACAGCAGCAGCGGTCGTGGCACTGTATACTGAGCGATGCTGCGTTTGGCTAAGTAAGGTTATGTCAGGTTAGGTCACGAT
>NW_016986340.1:0-1035 GCF_001483705.2 Eufriesea mexicana | reverse complement strand
CTAGCAGCATATTAGTGCTCAGAAATTCCCCGCATTGCAGTGCATAGCACAAAAGTCGTAGCTGTACTATCCTAACCAAACAAAACGTAACGTAAGCGGTCTTATAGGAACCGTACCTGAATTGCCATGTCCGCTATTCCTGGCAGCACGTGAGCTAAGAACAGTACAGCAGAGCAATGTGGATCGCTGAAGTCAACCGCATAGCAGTGCGTAGCACAAAAGGCGAAGCTATCCTGACCAAACCTAACAAAACGGAAAATAACCAAGCGTAACACAACTAAGCCTAACGAGCCGAGAGCACTACTCCTGGCGTCCACAGGGTCAAGCAGACTGCTATGGCGCACAGAAGAGCGCAGATGTAGACAGAATAGCAGTGTGTATCTAAAAGACAAAGCTATTGTAGCCTAACACAGCGTAACCAAACCAAGACATACGTAATCTAACACAAGCTGACATGCGGTGGCCACTACTGCTGACCTCCGGAGAGTCTAGCAGAGTACAGCAGAGAAACGTAGATCGCAGAAATTCACCGAATTGCTGCATATAGCACAAAAGTTAAAACTGCCTGTTCCTAACATAGCCAAACGTAATATAACCATGCGCGACGTTACTCAGAATAACGCGTCCAGACCACTATAGCGAGTCTCCCCAGAACCAAGTAGAGCATATTAGATTACAGTAGAGGGCAGAAGTCCGACTAATTGCAGTGTGTAGTGCATAAGTCAAAACCATCATAACCGTACCTAGCACATCCTAGCCTAACCAAACGTAACTTGACACTGCCTATCGCGTCACGACCACTATTCGTGGCCACCTCAGAGCCGAGCAGAGTTTATTAGTGCTATGTATAGCGCAGAAACCCGCCGAGTATAAGTGTATGGCACAAAAGTCAAAGTTGTCATATCCTAACCTAACCAAACCTAACATAATCAAGCGCAACGAAATCCAACCTATCGTGCCTAGGCCACCATTTGTGGCCTCTCCAGAGCGACGGAGAGCATATTAGAGAAGAGAATAGCGGAGAAAACCACGAAA
>NW_016986339.1:0-353 GCF_001483705.2 Eufriesea mexicana | reverse complement strand
AACTTGACATAACATAACCTAGCCAAACGAAGCCTAATTCAAACCCACGTGCCGAGAACGCCATTACTGGTATCCAAGGGGCCATGCGGAACATATTAGATCAGAGTAGAGCGCAGGAATCCACCGAATAGCAGCGTAGAGTACAAAAGTCAAAGCTACCATGTCCCAACCTAACCAAACGTAACCTAACCAAGAGTAACCTTACATACCCAAACGTGCTACGACCAGTATTGCTGGCCTCCGCAGAAACAAGCGTATGCTGATAGAGCAACGCTTATTGCAGGTATCGCCCGTATAGCAGTCTATAGCTCAAAAATCGAAGCCATCCCAACAAAACTTAACATAACCTAACA
>NW_016986338.1:0-516 GCF_001483705.2 Eufriesea mexicana | reverse complement strand
GTATGGATGGATGAATGGATGTATGTATGGTTGGATGGATGTACGGGTGGATGGATTTATGGACGTGTGGATGTATGGATGTGTGGATGGATGGATGGATGTATGTATGGATGTCTGTATGTATGGACTTGGATGTATGGACGTATGTATGTATGGATGTACGAAAGTATGGATGTACGGGTGAATGGATGTACGGATGTATATATCTATGGATGTATGGATGAATGGATGTATGTGTGTATGGATGGATGGGTGTATGGATGTATGTATGTGTAGTTGGCAGGATATATGGATGTATAGATGTATTGATGTACAGATGTATGGATGCATGCATGTATGCTTGTATGGATGTATGTATGTGTGTATGTATGGATGTATGGATGGATGAGTGTATGGTTGGATGGATGTATGCAAGGATGGATTTATGGATGTGCGGATATATGTCTGTATGTTTGTACTTATGGATGTATCGATGGATAGATGTATGCATCAATGGATGTATGGATGGGTGAATGT
>NW_016986337.1:0-1670 GCF_001483705.2 Eufriesea mexicana | reverse complement strand
TATATATAAATATTCTAATGGCGTGCTATAGCCATTGCAATGCTCTGCAATCTGGTTGGAAAACTCAATTTTACTGACATTTTCGACTTATATAGTGGTGAGCAAACATTCTTGCACAAGTAAGGAGGAAAGATTCTATTGCCCTGCTATAGCCATTGCATTGCTATAGTATCAATCTGGAAAGTTCAATTTTATTGACAGTTTCGACTGACATGGAGGTGAGCCACCTTTCTTGCATAAATAAGGAGGAAAGATTCTATTGGCGTGCTATAGCATTTGCGATGGTATAGATAGTGGTTGGAAAATTCGAACTTATTAACATTTTCCACTAATTCCGTGGTGAGCTGACTTTCTTGCATAAATAAGGAGGAAAGATACAATTGGTGAACTGTCGCCGTCGCAATGCTATAGAATCTGGCTGGATAGTGCAATTTTATAGACAGTTTCCACTAAAATCGTGGTGAGTTAACTATCTCGCGTAATTATGGAGGAAAGATTCTATTGGCGTACAATAGGCATTGCAATGCTAGAGAATCTTCCTGGAAAAAACAATTTTATTGACATTTTCGACGAATATCGTGGTGAGCTATCTTCCTTGAATAAGGAAGGAGGAGAGATCCTTTTGGTGTGCTATAGCCATTGCAATCCTGCAAAATCTGCCTGGAAAGTTCAATTTTATCGACATTTTTGGCTTATATCGTGGTGAGATGACTTTCGTTCATAAATAAAGAGGAACGATACAATTGGTGTACTGTATCCATCGCAATGCTATGGAATCTGGCTGGAAAGTTCAATTTCATTGGCATTTTCGACTTATATCGTTTTGATGTAACTTTCTTGCGTAAACATGGAGGAAAGATTATATTGGCAAGCTATAACCATTGCAATGCTATAGAATTTGGCGGGAAAATTCAATTTCATTGACATTTGCATCTAATATTGTCGTGAGCTACCTCTCTTGCATAAATAAGGAGGAAAGATCCTTCTGGAGTGCTATATCCATTGCAATGCAGTAGAATCTGGCTGGAAAATTCAATTTTATTGAAATTTTACTCTTGTATTGTGCAGATCTAACTTTCGTGCATAAATAAGGAGGAAAGATTTTAATGTCGTGCAATAGCCATTTCAATGCTCTGGAATCTGGTTGGAAAATTCGAACTTATTAACATTTTCCACTAATTTCGTGGTGAGCTAACCTTCTTGAATAAATAAGCAGGAAAGATACAATTGGTGTACAGTAGGCATTGCAATGCTAGAGAATCTTGCTGGAAAATTCAATTTTATTGACATTTTCCACTAATATCGTGGAGAGCTTATTTTCTTGCATAAATAAGGAGGAAAGATACAAATGGTGTACAGTATCCGTCGCATTGCTATAGAATCGGGCTGGAAAGTTCAATTTTATTCACATTTTTCGACTAATACCGTGGTGAGCTAACTTACGTGCATAAATATCGAGGAAAGTTTCTATTGCCGTGCTATAGCCATTGCATTGCTACAGTATCTGTCTGTAAAATTCAATTTTGTTGACATTTTCGACTAATTTTGTGGTGAGCAAATTTCCCTGCATAAATGAGGAGGAAAGATTCTATTGGCGTGCTATAGCAATTGCAATGCTATAGAATCTGACTGGAAAAAGCATTTTTATTGACATTTTCGACTAATATCGT
>NW_016986336.1:0-556 GCF_001483705.2 Eufriesea mexicana | reverse complement strand
GAACAACGCAGGGAGTATTAGACCGCAGTAGAGCACTACCGAATAGCAGTGTATAGCGCAAAAGAGAAAGCTATCCGTTCCTAATACAAAAAAACCTTAACAAACCAAACGCAGCCTATCTCAACGTAATGTGCCGAAACCACTACTACTGGCATCCACAGCGCCAATCAGAGCATATAAGAGAAGAGTGCAGCGCAGAAACCCACCGAATAGCAGCGTATACCAGAAAAGTTGAAGCCATTCAAACCCTACAAAGGCTACCATGACATAACGAAACGTAACCCATCCCAACCTAACGCACCAAGCTAACTTTTGCCGGCAACCCCGATGCCAAGCAGGGAATATTAGTGGAGAATAGAGCTCTAAGGTACATAGGATGGCAATGCTTAGCACGAACGTAAAGATATCCCAAACTAACCCAAATATGCATAACCTAACCAAACGTAACCTATCTGACCCTAACGCGCCGCGGCCACCATTTCTTGAATTCCCAGAGCATAGCAGGAAGCATTGTATCACAGTAGAGCGCAGAGCTCCACCGAATAGCCGTGCACAG
>NW_016986335.1:0-369 GCF_001483705.2 Eufriesea mexicana | reverse complement strand
CAATTTCGACTAATATCGTAGTGTGGTAACCTTCTCGCATAAATGAGGAGGAAGAATTCTATTCGCGCGCTATAGACATTGCAATGCAATACAATCTGGCTGAAAAATCAATTTCATTGACATTTTCGACTAATATCATGGTGAGCTGACTTTCTTGCATAAATAAGGAGGAAAGATTCTATTGGCCAACTATAGCCATTGTCACTCTATAGTATCTGCTTGGAAAATACAATCTCATTGGCATTTTCGACTAATATCGTGGTCATCTGACATCCTTGCTTAAATAAGGTGGAATGATTCTATTGTCACGCTATAGCCATTGCAGTGCTATAGAATCTGGCTTGAAAATTCAATTTTATTGACATTTTC
>NW_016986334.1:0-638 GCF_001483705.2 Eufriesea mexicana | reverse complement strand
TAACTTTGACTTTTGTGCTCTACACTGCTATTCGGACGACATCTGTGCACTGCATTGTTCTACCAGCACCTGCTTGAATCTTGGGACACCAGCAATAGCGGTCGTGGCGCGCTTGGATGAGATATGTTACGCTCGGTTATTTTGGGTTATGTAAAATTTGGTCAGGATGGCATTGACTTCAGTGCTATACATTGCTATTCGGTCGGTATCTGCGCTCTGCATTTCTGTACAAGCCTCTGCTTGTCTCTAGCAGTCCAGTTCGTGGCACTTTCGGTTGATTTAGGTTACGTTTGGCTATGTTAGGTTAGGTTTCGTTTTGTTAGGATGGCTTTTACTTTTGTGTTATACCCTGCTATTTGGTGGATTTCTGCTCTCTACTGTGATCAAGTATATTCTACTTGGCTACCGGGTGGCCAGCAGTATCGTTCTTGGCACGTCAGTCTGGTTTATGTCGCGTTTTGGTAGGTCATGTTTGGATATGTTAGAATAGGGTTGCATCGACTATTCTGTCATGCATTGCGATTCTACGGAGTTTTGCGCTCTACTCACATCTAATATGTTCTACTTGGCTCGGCGGAGGGTAGCAATAGAGGTCTTGGCACGTTAGGGTGAGTAAGGTTACGTTTAGTTACGTTACG
>NW_016986333.1:9811-10103 GCF_001483705.2 Eufriesea mexicana | reverse complement strand
AACCTAACGTACCTAGGCCACTATTGCTGGCCAACCCAGCGCCAAGCGGAAAGTATCAGAGCGATGTAGGCAGCAGAAATCCGCCTTATAGCAGACTACATCGCTACCGACATACCCAACCTCTCCTTACCTAAACAATCGTAACGTAATCAATCATAGCATAACTCAACCTATCGAGCCAAGACGGCTATGGCTGCCCTCCCCAGAATGAAGCAAGACATGCTGGAGCACAATAGGGCCCAGAGATCCACCGAATGGCAGTGTACAGCGCAGAAGTTAATGCAATCCCGGA
>NW_016986333.1:0-472 GCF_001483705.2 Eufriesea mexicana | reverse complement strand
CTGCTCTATCATATTCCGCTAGTCTCTGGGGACGCCAGCAATTGTGGTCGCGGCACTTTAGGTTCAGTTATGTTACGTTTCGTTAGTTTACGTTAGGCTCGGTTTGGTCAGGACATCTCTGACTCTTGTGCTGTTCACTGCAGTAAGTTCGATTTCTGCGCCCTACTGTGCTCTAGCATATTCCGCTTGGGTCTGCGGAGGCCATCAATAGTGGTCGCTGCACGTTACGTTGAGTTATCTTGCGCTTGGGTATGTCACAATAGTTTATGCTAGGAGAGGATAACATTGACTATTGTGCTACGCAACACTGTTCGGTGTGTACCTGCGCCATACTGTGATCTGATATCATCAGCTTCGTTCTGAGAAGGACAGCAACAGTTGTCTCGGTACGTTATGTTTAGTTGGGCTACTCTCCGTTGGGTTCGGTTACGTCAGGTTGGGTTAGGTTGTCTTTGACCCCTTTGCATTACAC
>NW_016986332.1:300-794 GCF_001483705.2 Eufriesea mexicana | reverse complement strand
TATAAAATTGAACTTTCCAGGAAGATTCTATTGCATTGCAATGCCTATAGCACGCCAATAGAACCTATCCTACCTATATATGCGAGAAAGTTGTGTCATCACGATATTAGCCGAAAATGTCAACAAAATTGAATTGTCCAACCAGAATCTTTATCATTGCAATGTCTACAGCACGCCAATAAAATCTACCCTGCTTATTTAGGCAAGAAAGATAGCTCACCACGATATCAGTCGAAACTGTCAATAATAATGAAATTACCAGCAAGATTCTATAGCATTGCAAAGCCTATAACACACCAATAGTATCTTTCCTCCATATTTTTGCGAGAAAGTTACTCACCACGATATTAGTCGAAAATGTAAATAAAATTAAATTTTCCATCCAGATTCTATAGCATTGCGAAGGCTATAGCAATCCAGTAGAACCATTCATCCTTTTTTATGCAAGAAAGTTAGCACACCACGATGTTAGTCGGAAACGTCAATAAAATTGA
>NW_016986332.1:0-260 GCF_001483705.2 Eufriesea mexicana | reverse complement strand
ACTCCTGAAGGATCTATCCCCCTTAATTAGGGAAGGGAGATAGCTCACCACGAAATTAGTCGAAAATGTCAATAAAATTGAACTTTCCAGGAAGATTCTATTGCATTGGAATGCCTATAGCACGCCAATAGAATCTACCCTGCTTGTTTAGGCAGGAACGTTAGCTCACCACGACATTAGTCGAAAACGTCAATAAAATTGAACGTTCCAGCCAGATTCTATAGTTTTGATATGGCTATAGCACGCCAATAGAATCTTTC
>NW_016986331.1:0-544 GCF_001483705.2 Eufriesea mexicana | reverse complement strand
AACGCCTTCAATCCAATGGCAAGTACAGCCACCTCCTTGCCAGAGAATAAGTCTATTCAAAATCTATATCCTGTTATAGCTTGGTGATTGGATCGCCTAACGCCTTCAATCCAATGGCAAGTACTGCCATCTACTTGCCGGAGAATAGTTCTATTCGAAATCTATAACCTGTAATAGCA
Source organism: Eufriesea mexicana (assembly GCF_001483705.2). Taxonomy (NCBI): domain Eukaryota; kingdom Metazoa; phylum Arthropoda; class Insecta; order Hymenoptera; family Apidae; genus Eufriesea; species Eufriesea mexicana. Next base: position 365 of record NW_016986331.1, on the reverse strand, counting down.
TGGTGAATAGATCGCTTAACGCCTTCAATCCATTAGTGCAGCCATCAACTTGCCAGAGATTTGGTCTAATCAAAATCTATAATCTGTTATAGCTTGACGAATAGGGCGCCTAACGCCTTCTATCCAATGGCAAGTACAGCCATCTACTTGCCAGAGAATAGGTCAATTCAAAATCTATAACCTGTAATAGCATGGCGAATAGATCGCTTAACGCCTTCAATCCAATGGCTAGTGCAGCCATCAACTTGCCAGAGATTTGATCTAATCAAAATCTATAACTTGTTATAACTTGACGAATAGGGCGCCTAACGCCTTCAACCGAATGGCAAGTACAGCCGTCTACTTGCCTGGGAATAGGCCAATTC
>NW_016986330.1:0-565 GCF_001483705.2 Eufriesea mexicana | reverse complement strand
TCGCAATGGTTATAGCAAGCCAATACAGCATTTCGTTCATGTTTATACAAGACAGTTTGCTGACCACGATGTTATTCGAAAATATCAATAAAATAGAATTTTCCAGCTAGATTCAATAATCTAGATTCAATAGCATCGCCGTGACTATAGCATTCCAGTAGAGTCTTTCCTTCTTATATATGCAAGAATGTTAGGTCACCACGATATTATTCGAAAACGTCAATTAAATTATATTTTCCAGACAGATTCTATAGCATTGCAATGGCTATAGCACGCCAGAAGAATCTTTCCTCCTTGTATATTCAAGAAAGTTAGTACACCACGATATTAGTACAAAATGGCAATAAAAATGGACTTTCCAGCCAGATGCTATAGCATTCCAATGGCTACAGCACGCCACTAGTATCTTGCCTCCTTATTTATGCACTAAAGTTATCCCACCACGATATTAGTCGAAAATGACAATCATATTGAATTTTCCAGCCAGATTCAATAGCATTTTGATGGCTATATCACACCAATAGAATCTTTCCTCCGTATTTATGCAAGAAAGTTAGCTCACCAC